>NC_071118.1:29730000-29757500 GCF_024256425.1 Clarias gariepinus | reverse complement strand
CGGAGTGAAGGTAAGACAGAGACGCCTCTACAGGAAGAGAGCGAGATACAGATACTGAGTCAAAACTTATTAAGATGTTTTACGTTTAATCACAAATTTCCTCGAGCGAGAGATTTAAACCCGGCGCAGGATACAGAGAGAAGAGACGAGCGTTTGAGCTGGAATCAGATTAAACTCATATTTCATGTAAAAGAGACTTTAATTACTGAATCAGATTTTTAAAGCCTTAAAAAAGTGAGCAAATTGCGACAGTTGGATGAACTTCAACTTCCTGTTGGTTGCGTTAGCTCCTGGAGTCGATGCTAGGCTCATCTGAGATTTAAAAGATGTCATGAACTCTACTAAGGGAATGTTAGCTAATTAACGAAACCTCCTAAAGCTTAAGTGATGTAGCTGGACTCGCATGTTTCAGGAGCGGAACATGACTTGAAACAGTTAGCGAGGTCGCGCGGGGACTGCAGTACGGTGTCGCTACTGCACTAACCACAGGGTGTAGCATTAGAAGGTCACGTCATGTGATGAATTAGCACGCTTCCTGCTTGATAGGATGCAAATCAGAGCCGGTGTGATTGATGTGTAGAGACAGACACCGGCTGGATGAGAGACGAAGAACACTTAGAGATTTGTTACGGAGGGCTAAAGAGTGGAGACGCTTTGGAAAAGTGATGGAGTTAAAGTTTAACTACTTTATCTCAGTAACGCTCGAGTAGAGTCTAACAGTCAGACGGGCGGCTCAGTAGTGTAATGTGTGTGTGTGTGTGTGTGTGAGAGAGAGACTAGAGTGGTTATTTGTAATTATAACTTACATGATACAGTGCAGCTTCCTTACATACACAGGGCGTTCGAGTCAAAGCGGGACTTTTGATTGTACAGAATAACAGAACACTGAGAGTAAAAACTCCCTTTATTTCTCTACATAATCCCCTGATTATCAGTACGTCTGATTAACGCCTGTAACGCCGGCCTCCCAGGAACTCCTTTAATGCCCCAAAGATGTGGAAATGTCTTGGAGCATCAAAGATGTCAATCATTTTTATGCCTTCATTCACCTGAAATTGTAACCTCATCTGGGTGATAACGGATAGCAGGGATTGATCTGCACTCGTACTGTGTGTTAGGAGGCTGGAAGTTCAGTAGAACAGGAGATGTGGAGAAGTTCATATGGAGTCCAGTTCATTACTGGAGGCTCAGGTAGACTGTAGGAAACTCCAGTGTTTGTTCCACTCTAGTGTTTGATGAGGCAGAAATATGAGGCCTTTTATATTGTAAACTGTTTCATTCATGTGTGTGTGTGTGTGTGTGTGTGTGTGTGTGTGTGTGTGTGTTAACAGGAATCTTCAGAGAGCTCAAACACCACTATCGAGGATGAAGACACCAGAGGTCTGTGTGTGTGTGTGCGTGTGTGTGTGTGTGTGTGTGTGTGTGTGCGTGTGTGTGTGTGTGTGTGTGTGATTGAGATGTGGAGACACTGTGATGTGTCACTCACTTGTTCTCTCAGGATTTAATTACACATAGCTCCGGTCTCGCTCTGGTGAGGATAGGAAATGCTTAGCAGGTGGTGTGTGTGTGTGTGTGTGTGTGTGTGTGTGTGTGTGTGTTTCTTGAGTTTTCATGTTTGCTATCATCAATGCAGTTGAATAAAATGTAGTAGATGAGTGCTGTGTGTTAGACAGAGAGAGAGAACCTGCTGTCACTCAGACCCTGAACATGCTGCATCTCCTCACGGTTTATAATTCAGGTGTGTGTGTGTGTGTGTGTGTGTGTGCGTGCCCTGCTCACTGTCATCTCTGTATAAGATATCATTGATCTAATCTACTCTATGATCTACACTATATAATATATCTCTGGTCTGATCTACTCTACACAGCGGTTCCTCGGGATATGAACGCCCGCCTTACGAATTTTCGCCTTAAGAAAAAAAACATTTGACAAGAGATTTGCCTCGGCATACGAGTGACCGAGCCGGGCGCGTTTACTTCCGATATTTATTTCATATTTTACTTCATTTACATGTCTTTACTAAATGTTTTGATTGTTTTATATGCAGAAATGTGATTATTGTTTTGGAAATTGGTAATATTAGTCATATTTTTGGGAGGCTGGAACGGATTATCTGCATTTACATTATTTCCTATGGGACAATGTGTTTCACAATACGACATTTCCCCTTAATAATTCGCTTCTGAAACAGATTAAACACGTATGCCGAGGTTCCGCTGTATAATATATCAGTGGTCTTATCTACTCTATGATCTACTCTATACCAGGTACGTGTTGTCTGATCTGCTCTCTTTAAGACTGGAGGACAGAGTGAGAGAGTGAGACAAAGAGTAGCTCATGGCTAGTTTAAGGTTATTTAAAGGTTCTTTGATTAATAAACCATTCTGTGTGTGTGTGTGTGTGTGTGTGTGTGTGTGTCAGTGAGGAAACAGGAGATCATTAAAGTGACCGAGCAGCTCATTGAGGCCATCAGCAACGGAGACTTTGAGAGTTACACGTGAGTCACGTGACCTTCTGTGGTGTAACGCGAGTTATCATGTCTGATTCCTTCAGTCCTAACACACTGATGGTTCTCTCTCTCTCTTTCTGTGTGTGTGTGCGTGTGTGTGTGTGTGTAGGAAGATGTGTGATCCCAGTGTAACAGCCTTCGAGCCTGAAGCTTTGGGGAATCTGGTGGAGGGACTCGACTTCCATCGCTTCTACTTTGAGAACTGTGAGTTTTTATTTGAATCTTCTTCCGCGTCAGTGTGTTTGATTCTGAACAGTTACTTTTGACTTGTATATAAGAATTCAAAAGTAAATGACAATAATTTTAAGAATCCTGTTACGAAAACCAAGTGACTGGAACACGTCTGTCAGACAAACGCAAAATAAATCTATTAATATTAATGACAATAATATAGAAAATGAACATAAAATGTGTTTCAGCTCAACTCTGACACTGCGTTAAAGCAGCGCAACAGTTTAAGCCCCGCCTTCGTGCTCTAGAATTGGAGCACATTTCACTTTCACTGATGGTCTAACCAATCACAGATGATACTGAAATCTTGTAACCAATCATAACACAAAGGGGGCGGGATTTGTTGGAAAGTGATACTGTGTAACAAACCTGAGTTAGCATCAGCTCTAATCAGAGTGACAGTGGCTCTTCTCTTAAGACGAGAGAACTGTGTCATTACCTCCCTTCGCCTCCAGGGGGCAGCAGTGAAGTTCCTCTATAAATAAACTGAGATGATTGTAAAATAATAATGAATGTCACGGTGTAGTTTTCTCTTTGAGCGCTTCTCTATCATCTTCAGGATTTCCCTGTTAAACACACACTCCCTCCCAACTTATTTCTCCATCCTGTATTTTAGAAATTAATTTTTAATTTGTAAAGTGTTTGAGTGAAAACGTGATGAAACTGTGACACAAAACTCTTACTAATGAGTTTATAACCACAACACACCCCAACAACGCCAATAATTAACACTGAGTGTGTGTGTGTGTGTGTAAGTGTGGTCTAAGAACAGTAAGCCGGTACACACCACCATCCTGAACCCCCACATCCACCTGATCGGAGACGAGGCCGCGTGCATCGCCTACATCCGCATCACGCAGTTTATCGACGCGAACGGAGCGCCGCGCTCCGCCCAGGCCGAGGAATCTCGCGTGTGGCACCGACGTGACGGGAAATGGCAGATCGTCCACTTCCACCGCTCTGGAGCACCCTCTACCATCACCAAGTAAGAGCACACACACACACGCACACACACACACGCACAAACACTGTGGTTTAAGGGGAATAAAACACTTGGGGACGCACCATTACAGGAAAATCATCCACTTGTGTTTTATTCCCTACTGTTGAGTTTATTATAAAAGATAAATGTTCTGATTTTTAATTGTGTGTGTGTGTGTGTGTGTGTGTGTGTTAGTTGAGTTGAACAGCTGGCGTTATTGCTGCATGATCCGTCCTGGTGGTCCTGCTGTTCTGCAAGCTGATTGGACACCGCGGAAGCTGCCTGACTACCCACAATCCTTTGCTTCCCATCTCTTACATGAGCATCCAGGCTTGAGTTCATCTCACACACACAGACACACACACACACACACACACACACACACTTATTATTTTCCTTCATCACACACACATTAAAGGTTTTTTTTTTTTTTTATCATTTTAGTTTTCTGTGGATTTGACTGGAAAGTTGTTTTCCAAATGTTTTCCAGTGAATCAGGGCAACGTGTGAACTCACTGTGCGTTTATCGTCTGTTTACGTCATAAACAATGCACACAAATCATAAAACACAGAATTCGCTGAGAGACTGAAGGCTTCCCAGAAACATAATCAACACTTTATGTTTTTCATTTTGTTTTGCATTTATTTTTTTCATTAATATACACTTTAAAAGAAAAATATCAACAAACAAAAAAATGAAGAAGTGGTATGTTAGCATGCATGCTAACGCTTAGCTGTTCAGTTGCCACTGGATGAAGTTTCGGTTTCTTGCCCGCAGTGTTTCAGTGTCCGGCATCGCGAACAACATTTCATTACTCAGTATGAAAGCTGAAAAAGAGCTGAGAGTGTTGAGGAATTAAAGTGGAAGGGCAATAACCCGCCCCCCAAACCCCACGACCCCCAAACACACACACACACTATAGCATGATGAATGTAGGGTAAGGGAAGAAATAAAGAAGTCACAAAAATAAATAAACAAAAAAAAAAAAAAAACAACAACAACTAGTAAATCAATAAATAAAGTAAATAAAACTGTCATGTGATTCTATAACAAAGTCAAAGCTAATCATGTGAATAAGCGAAAGCTTAAACTATGCTATTGCTAGCGGTAGATTGATCATGTTAGTGGCTAAGATGAGCTAATGCTAGCACTGAGCCACTAGCTTGAATGGATTTTTAAGACTGTAGATAAATGATTATTATTTATTGAAGTTATTGGGTTTATTGTGAGATTGTATCGGACATGTTCACACGAAGTGCAGCTTCAGTTTGTACTAAATCTCCAATTTGCCTCTTTTCACTTAGGTTTGAACTGTAAACCTTAACAAACGTATATATTAAAACTTTTTAAACTTTAAAAGAACACTAACAACATTAAACACTTTTACTACACTATGAGAGCGTGAAATTGCTTTAATAAATGTATTTAAAAATAAATTGTATTTATGAATTGTATAATGTTTGTAGCAAACAAATTCCAAATATGTCAAAAAAGGTATAACAAATTTAAACATATAGTACTAAATTAAATAATAATTAAATTATTTTTGGTGAACAACATTATATTATCATATACTAACAATTAAAAAAGAAATATTACAAAATGTATTCTAAATTACAAAAACTTTATGAAGAAGTTTATTATTTAGTATTGAGAGTAAAATTTAAATAGCTATTATTTATTTAACATTTATTTTTTACAAAAGCAAAAAATAAACTCTAGTGTAGGTTATACTGTAATTTTACATTTTGGTAACACATAAATTTCTAGCATCTAGTTTATTTATTTTCAGGAATTTTCCTCACTGAAACTGTACCTCTGAGCAGGAACTGTTCTGATTGGTTATTTGGTGCAATACAAGAAGTGGAGAGGAGGCGGGGCTTGAAGTGTCTTAAAGATTTAAATCCAAGTATTGACATAAATACAGGAAGAAATGGAGTACTTACAGTGCACATGGAGCCTTTATCAATGATTGTATTATTAAAATGTACAGCAGACTAGCAGACATCTGAAGCCCCGCCTCCTCTCCATTTAAAGAAGGATGTAACCAATCAGAGAAGGTTTGGATTAGTAAAATTTTAAGCTTTCAATCTGTTGTAATTTTAACAATCATAAACAGATGAATCAAGGGCGACGGAAGTTGAATTGTGGTGACTATCTTTATGGACAAAGATGCTAAATGCGGTTCACAGACGCTGAGACTTAACCAGTTCTTCCAGGAAATCAGGTGACCACGCTTTAAAACTTTATCTCCATTTCCCCTGAAACACGTCAGGAACACATGCCACAGTAGGAGTGCTAGCGATGTCCAAAGCGAGACGGCAAATCTGCAATAAATCCAGTAGAGCGTTTTTATGTGGGCGATATCATACGGTACTCAGCTCGGGTATCAGCGTGACTTTTGATTTTTTGTAGTTGTTGATTTCGGGAGCTTTTATTTGCAGTTTAATTGCATGGCTGTTTGTTTATTTATTTTATTTAGGAAAATTAGTATTTAAAGTTAAACTATCTTCTATTGTGTGTGTGGAAGAAACGGACCGCCGTGAGTATCGTTAGCTGCTTTATTTGTGTTGTGTTTGTGAATAACTAAAATGACGTTATTACGCTCCCACGTAAAATGTACAGATAATTAACGTTTAATTCAATAATTAGATGAAGCATGCGGCGCATATTTAACGAGTTTATGCACATTTGTGTTTTTTATATATATATTCAGTGAAGTGATGAGGAAAATAGCTGAGTGAATCGTGACCCGTGCTCCACTGCGTACAGCCGTCTTACTACAATCAATTACAAAAGTATAATATCGCTGTCATAATAACGATCATTTAGGAACATTATGGACACAAACATCTTAGTTAAATGTATTTTATAATAAATCAGTCACTAGTCGAGGTGTTCGATCATTCTGATTAATTAATTAATAATTTAATTGAATTGCCACCAATATAATAATAAGCATCATGATCCTTAGGAAATGTGTTTCTTTCTTTCTTTAATCACATTTTCCCCTTGAAGTTGTTTCTTCATTTCCTTGTAACTTGCTGTATCTGTGAAAACACATCAGAAAAAAAAGCCGTGTTTGTTCCTGAAAGTGTTGTTTAGCGTTGCACAGGTTACTACTGATAAAACTCTGCTGCTTTTCCAACGATTACCGAGAGTGTGTAGCAGCGTGACGTGCCGAGGAGCTACAGTTCGGGGAAATGTTCTCTCAGAGCAGGAACCATCAGCTGCTTAGCATTTCATGCTAGGATTAACACACACATAAATTTATGCTAGTTATAGGGTTTGGAAAGTCTATGTGAAATTTCACACAACAATCTGAATAACTGAGAACATTGTATATTATTATGAAATCCTCTAACTGCGCTAGTCAGAATGTGCTAATGCTAAATTTCGCAAAGTCTTTGCTAAGTCTCTTTCTTAAACCGACTGGCGCTTCCAACTAGAGCTCTGTTTCCTGAGCATGCTTACTGAGGCAGCTGGAAAAGGGTGCTAGCTACCCTAGCTAACCAAGCTAACCTAACTAACCGTTACCTCTTCTTTGTTGGAACTGACTTACATTTACGGATTTTGCTATAAGTTAGACTAACTGTAGATGGTGAGAGAACTTTCTTTGTATATGAAATGTTTTTTTATTGATTTAGACATTATTGCTGCTTGAATGGTTTTAAATTTCAAAGAATTATTTAAGTTTAGTTTCTGCAGAAGAAGACGTTTAGTAAACACACAACAATGTTCATTTATATCTTAAGATCATCAGCTCACTGCTACAAAACTGCTATAAAAATGAAGAAAACACAGATGAGGTTAGCACTGAGCAAGAGAAACTAGCTAGTGTTTTTATTACTACATGACTTTATATGTAGATATAAGTTTTATGCTAGCTAAATGTGATCAGTTTAGCATAAAATGTTACTTGCAGTTCTGCTGGTTATGAAACCTAGCTAAGTTTTAGTGTTTTAACATCATCGATACTAAACAGTGCTAACATTATTTATCTTATTACTGAGTGACATACACACCCTACTGTTCATGTCACTAGCTTTGATTTGATTGGTCACCTGATCCAGCCAATCGCAGTCATTTCCTCTCCGAGAACATTTAACTAACTGAACCTCCTTTGTGCTAAAGTTGACCTTTAATTTGTTTTGCTAACTTTGCTAACGTTGCTCCGTGACGCATGCAGCACGTCTTTTTGTACGGTTTCTATACAGGTTGTGAATAAAAGCACAAAAAACCCCACATAAATATGATTGTATGTGTTTATAGGCCGTGATTTTATTCGTGGATAACGTGTGGTTTGCATATTTATATTTATATTATGTACAGTAAACTTACAACACAATATGTGACAACATATTAAATGTAACTATGGAGTCTTTATGTACTCTGGTCTGTGTGTGTGTGTGTGTGTGTGTGCGAGTGTGTGCGTGCATGTGTGTGTGCGTGTGTGAGTGTGTGCGTGCATGTGTGTGTGCGTGTGTGAGTGTGTGCGTGCATGTGTGTGTGCAAACTTGCACTCTGACTCGAGTTTACAGCAGTGTTCAGGGCTCAAACACATCACCACCTTTATGCTGATTTGTGTTAGCGATTATTATTAAACAGGAGTGAGAATTTTGTTTATTTGTTTGTTTGTTTTGCTGCTGAAAATTGTACAATTTTATAAAGTAGATTTCATCAAATTCAGTCGATGACTTGATAAACCCAACATTTAATATTATTAAAAGTGTTTATCTCTTGGTGATTTTAGCTCCTCTGCTTTATTTAGCTAATTCTTTATATAAATAAATCTGTTGAGTTCATGTGTGGAGTCGCTCGGTCGCATCTTTCATAAATAGTGGATGGATTTTTCTGAACTTGTTCAATAAATCTCAATAAAAAAACAGCGAATGAACTCTGGCTGAAAGAAATCTTTTTTATTCCCACGACACGGTCGAGGTGACGGTCGAGGTGACGTTGTTGAGGAAAACTCCCTGAGACACACGAGGAGGAAACCTCGAGAGGAACCAGTGATTATAAATCATTAGAGGTGTAGGAGTGTAGCGATGCACAATAATGAGTGTGTGTGCAGGATGATGGTGGGACGAGAGGTCACAAAAACACAGTCTAGTTTTTCAGCAACATGTAGTGACTATGTTTCTTATCTTGGCAATATTTCTGAGATGTTCCTCAGCATCTGATGTCCTTCACATGTTCCTCAACATTATTTAAGCCGAAGTCCCTCATATGACTTCACAGAAACATACAGCTGGGTGGAGAGTCCGGAGGAACACGAGCACAGACATCTCGACTGAACAACACAAAACAGAACAAAACTGAAAACTAAGAACAAGAAATGTGACTAGCATAGAATTAGCATGAAAACCAACAAAGTCAAGCCTCTTGTAACACCAGAATCGCACAGAAGAAACAAACCCAGAAAAAAACCAACATAAATATGGGCTTTAAATAAACCAACTAAACTAAACACAAAACATCTGTGAACAATTATCTGGGGAAAGTAAGAAACCAAACAGAATGTGAGGGTCAAAACTCCGTGAAACCTGAAAACATACAAGATAGCGTTCAATACCCAGGAGGATCCACTGGAGCTGAAGTCAGAGCACAGAGTTCCCCACAGTACAGCGCCCCCTGAAGGTCACTGCTGAGCCGAGAGAGCTGTCACTGGTCAGCTGTCGGAGAGTTTCAGGGCTTTGGGTCGTCGTACTCTAATGTCTGTAAAGATTCATCTGAAAGAATTTAAAGCGGCCTCCAAGTGGCGCAGTGCTAAAGTGCTCACCCTACCATCTGGAGATCGCTAGTTCGATTCCCGGGCGATGATGTAACCCCTCAAAGCCGGAGACCTGGAGAGAGCTGATTGGCCGAGCACTTCGCGTTCTCACATCAATCGCAGTTCTACAGCCAATCACTTTCACAAGCGGAACTGAGCTCACGGCGCCCCCTAATGGTGTGTGACGAGCCATATGTCTGCACCCCCATATGTCAGCTACCTGGCCCACAAGGTGTGATGTGTGTGATGTGTGTGTTGTTATGAGTTTACTGTACCATAGAATGACTTTATTATGGTCAGATGTTTAACACTGATCTGTACACGGAATAGAAAAATCTACACCAAATACACAAGTGTAAAAGAGGAAGTGTGTTCTAAAGGTAAACATGAAACAGATTAGAATATTACATTCATAAAGAGGGTATAAAATACCACACTGTAAAAATGTCTTCACTGTAAACCAAACTTAACCCTCTGTATGTATGGTGTAGTTTGTTCTGTAGATGAGGCCACATCAGGTTCCTCTGCTTCAGTCCAGGAACAAGTCTGAGGCTCTCACCAAGCTGTGTGTTCACGTCTAATAGGAGAGCAGCCTAACACGCTCAAACACGTTTCTGTTCACCACAGCTGTAATGACTGATGATGATGATGATGATTATTGTTATTATGATGATGATGATGATGAGGCTGCACAGTGACGTAGTGGTCAGCCTTGCACCTCCAGGATCTGGGTTCGATTCTCCCCATGCTTGGTGGGTTTCCTCTGGGTTCTCCGGTTTCCTCCCACAGTCCAAAGACCTGCAGATTAGGCTGATTGGTGTTACCAAATTGCCTGTAGTGTGTGTGTGTGTGTGTGTGTGTGTGTGTGTGCCCGTGCCCTGTGATGGACTGGCACCCCCCCCAGGGTTACCCCACCTCGTGCCATAGGTCTCGTGGGATAGGCTCCGCCCCCCGTGATAAAGCGGTATAGATGATGATGATGATTATTATTATTAGTTATGATATAATATAATATATATAATAAGTTATAATGATTATTATTATGAGTTACTGTAGACGTCCTGCCATCTGAGACCAGTCTGATCCCCCTCATCTCCCCTAACAAGCTTGGCTCACAGGATGTTTTTCGTTTCTCGTACCCCTCCGTGGTGTGTGAGAACCCCGGCACGCCTCACACCAGCGCCTCTGATACCAGCAGCCACGCCGTGGTTAAACTTCCTCTTTTCTGGTTCTGGTGTTTGATGTGAACATTATCTGAAGCTCCTGAGGTGTATCTGCCGGGGGTTTGTGTGTGACACCTGATTGGATGAGGGTATAAATGGAAGGTGTTCCTAATAAAGTGACCAGTGGGTGTTTATGCATTTTACTTGGAAATCTGTGTCTGTATTTTATTTGTAATAATGTAGTTGCTCTTCTTTATTTGTGAAAATGTTTAAACCTATTATTATTATTATTATTATTATTATTATTATTGTTGTTGTTGTTTATTTTGCAGTCAAAATGTCACTACATCACTTCTGTTGTCTTTCTGTTGATTCTTCCTGTAGCAGACACACACACACACACACACACACACACACACACACACACCCCCCCACACACACACACAGACCATCTTGCAGAAAGGAATGCAACACCTCTGTGTGTGTGTGTGTGTGTGTGTGTGTGTGATGGGAGGCGTGTGTGCGTGCGCAGGAGGTGGAGCTAAGGTTAGTGTCAGCTGAATTTTTTTATTTTCTTGTTCTCTCTCACACACACACACACACAGTTTCGGTTTAGAGCAGTGAGGAGTTGTAGGAGGTCGTCATGGTAAGATCTGTGTCTTTATTTTAATCAGAGTTAATGAAATTCCTAAGCAGGTGTGTGTGTGTGTGTGTGTGTGTGTGTGTGTGTGTGTGTGTTTCTCTGCAGCAGCCAGGTGTGTGTTGTGTCTACAGGAAAGCAAAGGGTGAAGGGTGTGTTGCCTGTTGAGCTCCTTTGACTTTAAAAACAGGGAGAGTCTCTCTCTCACACACACACACACACACACACACACACACACACACACACACACACACACACACACTTTACTTTAATGAAGTTAGGAAAAACAAACATGGAACTCACACTGACTTGATACTTTGCTAAAAGTTTGTGAAATGTCATTAATGTGTGTGTGTGTGTGTGTGTGTGTGTGTGTGGAGTGAGAGACAGAGAGAGAGAGAGAGGTGGGGGGGGGGGGGTGTTAAACCGGTTGTTCTGCTTTAACGACAAGACTTTACGCAGTTTCATTTTTACTGTGGCTCCATTCACATGAAATGATGTGTGTGTGTATATATGTGTGTGTGTGTGTGTGTGTGTGTGTGTGTGTGTGTGTGTGTGTGTGCTCACCATGGGTGTAAAAAGTGATAATCTGAGTGATTATAAACTTTCTCCTGAAGCCGTGTGCTGGTTCTTCACGGCTCGCTCTAAGCAGTCAGGTGTTTCCTCTCTGCACGCTGAGGTTCCATGAGAACTTTATCTAAAACTCATGAGCTGAACCTCTAGCATTACAGTAGCCGTACCCGTAGCCGTACCCCTGGTCTCCCCTGTGACTGTACCCGTAGACATACACCTGGACTCCCCTGTAGCCGTACCCGTGGCCGTACCCGTGGCCCTGCTCACTCCTGGTGCGCTCTGTGTTGTCCTGAGATCAGGTCAGGTGAAGCGACGCTCTCCTCCGCAGCTCATTATTACATAGATCGTGACTTCACTTCGTCTTTGGTGTTTTGTAGTTGCCGCACGCACTCCCAAAGCGTTCCCCCCTCAGGCAGCGTTTCCCAGCCGTGTGCTGCACAGAACCGGGTCCTCGGTGTCAGCCAGCCGATAGTTTTTATCCATTCTTTGTTAAACGAAGTGAAACTTCTGCAGGTCTTTAGGACAGACCCGATACTCTCACCTCGTACACACGTCTTACTTTATCACACGTGCACGATTAACGGTAAAGAACGCCCACGTGCATATAAGATCACAAACATATGTACATCACGAGGACCACAGGGCACTGGGCCAGGGTTGAGCTTACCGTCATGGAAACCAGTTCTGATTTCCGGTGAGCACTTCAGGAGAGAGAGAGAGAGAGAGAGAGAGAGAGATGAACGGAGACACGTGTGTGAGAGCCCCACTCGCTCTCGCTCTCTCTCGCTCTCTCTCTCTCTCTCTCTCTTTCTCTCGCTCTCTCTCTCTCGCTCTCGCTCTCTCTCGCTCTCTCTCTCTCTCGGTATCACGTCAGGCTTCTGCAGCTTTTATGTTCAGGCAGAAATCTCCAGTGAGTCCCATCTCGTGTAGCCGTACAGACTCGATCATGTGACTGATAATGACATTTACAGACGACTGAGGGATGAGCAGACGAGTGGAGCAGACGGCTGTGTTTCTCTCCGTGACACGTGGAGACGCTCTTGGCCCCGAGCACAGGACCTCAGTGATGTTACACACACTGTAATACGCATGAGCGCCATGGTACAGGGGTGAATAGTGTGTGTACAGCATGTGTGTGTGTGTGTGTGTGTGTGTAAGAAATAAAGTGGAGTTTCCTATTCCTGGTTAATCATAAACTAAACATTCTCTATTTTGATCTTTGTACCTGTTGAGTTTAACCCTTTACATTCAGGACTTTTTAAAAACTGCAAAAAAGGGCAAATATTATCTCTAGTGTTTAAAGACGTTTAGTGTTTAAACATTACAGAGATAATATTTGCTTCACGTCATCTTCATTCAGTACACTCTATATTTAAATACGTAAATTTAAATAAGTGGTGTCTCACAGTGTGTGCAGTGTGTCCCGCAGTGTGTCCCGCAGTTCGTCTCGCAGTTTGTGCAGTGTGTCTCTCAGTGTGTCTCTCAGTGTGTGCAGTGTGTCTTGCAGTGTGTCTTGCAGTGTGGCCCGCCGTGTGTCCCGCAGTGTGTCTCGCAGTGTGTCCCGCCGTGTGTGCAGTGTGTCCCGTAGTGTGTGCAGTGTGTCCCGTAGTGTGTGCAGTGTGTCCCGCAGTGTGTCCCGCAGTGTGTCTCGCAGTGTGTGCAGTGTGTCTTGAAGTGTGTCTTATTGTGTCTCACAGTGTGTGCAGCTTGTCTTCCAGTGTGTCTCGCAGTGGTGTCTCACAGCATGTGCGTGTCTCCTCATTAGGGATTAAGGATCCTGAGCTGAACCTCACCGTGTAGCTGACCCACACACATGGCACGAGCTGAGCGTTAGGGCGTGGCTATGTGGTTATAAGGTTTATAAGGTTATATGATTTCCGCCAATATTTTCTTCTACTTACATTAGTGTCACTAAACCTCTCTAAGCTCCGCCCTGGCTCCGCCTCCCAAAGCAGAAAGCAGGAAATAAAGATTGTGTTCAAGTTTTAGCATAAATGTAGAAACACTGTATATCAGTGCTAGTGTACGCACTGACCGATCGACTACACCTGATGCTAATGCTAATATTGCTAGCAAGCAAATGACAAAACTGATGCACAGTTTGCACTGACAAAGTGAAACTTTTACGTTAGAATGATAGCGATTATCTTCATGTCTTCAGAACTCCATGTAAAGTTGACGTGATTGTTATTACAGCTGCCGATTTATTAATCTGTAAATTTCTCGGATTTAAATCCTGAAATGATTAACGCGTCTGGTTTCGCCGCTATTGTCCTGGATCGCTGAGTCTGAATATGAATGATGGATTTTTCTCTCTGTTTTTTCAGATGTTCAGGATTACGCACTGCTTACTTACAGCCATGATAGTGATGCCTTTCTGCATATGTAGAGGTAAAGCCTAATGTTCTTCATAAACACACACACACACACACACACACACACACAAACACCTTCCTCCAGCTCAGTTTATTTTTTTCAGCTCAACACAAGTCCATAATTTGTCTCGTGTATTGTTCAGAAACCCATTACACTTCATTCACATGGTTTTTGCTCGCACTGTAACCATGACAACAGTGTTACCATGGAGCTCGCTCTTCTCTCCGATTGTACCGGCAAACTCGGTACAGTAGCTTAGATACAGGTAGGAGATAATTCTGTAATGAGACTGGAACATGATGTACGAGAAAACGTCCCAGACATTAAGGTTTAATAGATATAAAGTGTTGAATATTCAGAAGTCCAGAGTCAGAAAGTTCCCAAGAGGTCGTGTTAAAACTAATAACCCCCTTTACTTCCTGCACACAGTTTTTCCTCTGGTTCTTTCCTACACACACACACACACACACACACACACACACACACACACACACACACACAGAAAGAGCTGTGGTTTGATTAATAAGTGTTGGACCTGTTACAGTGATGTTCTTGAGAAAAGCGGGCGGTAGATGAGTCAAACCTGGGCTTCCTGTAGGACGTGTTGTACAATGGGGTCTGTGGGAGGAAAAAAAGTGTGATTCATGGATCTTCAGAAAACTGTAGTGAAGATCATAACATCATCATCATCATCATCATCATCATCATCATCATCGTCCATGCAGACTGCAGTAACAGATTAGTGTTTGTGTGACTGAAAACTAGAATTGGATTTGGAAGATCCCAGGTTCAAACCCCACAACCACCAAGTTGCCACTGTTGGGCCCTTGAGCGCGGCCCTTAACCCTCAACTGCTCAGATGTGTAATGAGATAAAAATGTAAGTCGCTCTGGATAAGAGCGTCCGCTAAATGCCCAAATGTAAATGTAAATGAAAAACCTCTTGATTCGATGCAGCACTGAAACTCACAGAGGTTTACAGTCCTGAAAAGTGCTTGGACTCAGGAGGTTTATATTCATGTTTTTATTTTCTTAGACATTTTTTAAGTCTCATGGGCCGTGGAAAGCAAACATTAAAGCACTTTTTCCCCAACAAAACAAAACTTCAGTTGAAATCTGGTAAGATGTCATCAGATTGTTTTCCTTCTCTGCTGGTGTTCAAATATTTTTGGATGAACCGCAGGACATGAGCCGAGTGGGATTCGAACCTCAGCTCGGGTCGTACAGAACCAGTGAAACCAGCGAGCTGCTGAGGACCAGCGTCTCAGAGACATTAAGTTTAACTACAGGAAGCACAAAGTGCTGTTAACAAATCAAAATAACACTCTGGAAAATTAAACCAACTCTTAGACTGGACTGTAAACATGTTTCCTTTTGTCGTAATTTGTTTATGTGTATATTATTATTATTATTATTATTATTATTATTATAATTATAATTATTATAATTATTATTATTTTAGCAGCTGCTTTTGCAGTTTAATGATTCCTGGACGTCCCTCCGCCTGGTTCCTCCCATGTTCTTGGTCGGTGAGACTGAAGCTAAAGCGATGAAAAGCCCCTGATGTAGTTTAGATCTTTTCCACGGAGGCCAGATTCAGCTGAGCTCCTCCACCCACACAGAGTGGGCGGGGCTTTACACCGGTGTGTAATTATATTATTGTAATTATACTGGTGTGAATTATATCGTCTATAAGCTGACACTGACGTCGAGCTCTCCGCGATTTTAATACACTTATACATTTTCCTTAATGGCCGGGGCTTTTCCCCCCACAACAAACACACACACACACACACACACACACACAGAGGAATAAAGACTGATAATCATTACCCAGATGGGGATGTGTTCTCATGTCTCTGTTGTTGTTTTTAGTTTTGTGTCTCTGCGACTGACACACACTTCAGCCTCTGCAGCGTAAAGCCAATAATAACACACTGGGTTTAACACTCATGATGGAACTGAGATCATCCAACGCTCTGTGCTTCTCATATGACCTCTAACCACACACACACACACACACACACACACACACACACACACTGTGACCCACTGTACAGTGTCACACCACGCTTTAACATAGAACAAAACCACAAATGTGTGTGTGTGTGTGTGTGTGTGTGTGTGTGTCTGGGCATGTGTGAGTATGTGTGTCGGGGTGTGTGGGTGGGTATTTTTTTTGTTTCTCAGCTGCTTTACTGTAACTAATGAAATACACATAAAAAACCAGAAACATAAAACAGAACACACACACACACACACACACACACACACACACACACACACACACACACACACACAAGGCTGTAACATGAGCCCACTGCTGAGTAATGTCATGATTTAATAAAAACATGAAGAAAGAAAAAGTGAAAGAATAAAACTCCAGTCCATGAGGAAGGAAACAGGAAAGAAATGTGGAAAAAGCTGAAACCAAGTGATAAAGGAATAAAGGAATTTTAAGGAAAGTGGATGAAAGAACTGAATGATGAAAAAATAAAACACGATGAGGGAAAAGAAAGCAAAAACTGTAGAAAGGAGGAATATAAAAGATAGAAGAAGAATGTAGTATGATGGAGGGATGAAGAATGTAATGGGAATAAAGTAAAACTGTTCATTCTGTGTGTGTGTGTGTGTGTGTGTGTGTGTGTGTGTGTGTGTGTGTAGGTGAGGACTGTGAGGATATCACTCGCCTGAATCTGAAACACTCTTTTGCCGGTACAAGTCTGGAGGTTCGTCTGATTCTCTTCACGCGTCAGAACGACAGCTGTGGGAGGCTACTGTCTCCGGATGACCCGTTTGCCACGCCCACTTTTAACCTGTCCCGCCCATGTACCTTTCTCATTCATGGCTTTCGTCCCACCGGTTCTCCCCCCGTCTGGATGACCGATATGGTAAAGTCCATCCTGAATCGCAGCGACGTCAACGCCATTGTGGTGGACTGGAACCGAGGAGCGGCCAACCTCAACTACCTAACGGTGGTGAAGAACACACGGCCCGTGGCTGAAAACGTCACACGCTTTATTAGTGTGAGACACACACACACACACACACACTCTGTTAATCAACAGTAAGAAGACACTTTAATAGAGTATAACGAAGTATGGTTTGGAAAAGGTTTGTTATTTACCCTGTGTGTGTGTGTGTGTGTGTGTGTGTGCGTGTGTGTTGCAGCAAACAGGACTGAATCTTAGTTCCATCCACATGATTGGTATCAGTTTAGGAGCGCACATCTCGGGCTTCACTGGCGCAAATTTTAATGGCCGCATCGGCAGAATCACAGGTGAGACACGGACACTCGAGTACTGAAACACGGCGGATACACTCCATCAAGAGTACTGAAACGCCAAGTACTGAAAGACTGCAGATACACTCGAGTACTGAAATACAGCAGTCACACTTGATTGAGTACTCTTTCGCAGTTAGACCTTGCAGTAAATCCTTCTAGTACTGAAACACTCGAACAGGGGTCAGTTGTAGTTCAAATGGCTAAGGCTCTAGAATTTGGTTTTGAGCCCTGCAGTCAGTGGTTATTCAATTCAATTCAATTTTATTTGTATAGCGCTTTTAACAATTGTCATTGTCCCAAAGCAGCTTTACACAATCAAAAGAATGATTTGAGTTTGTATGAAATGTGAATTTGTATGAATCAAAATGATCAGATTATTCCTGGTGAACAAGCCGAGGGCGACAGTGCTGAGGGAAAAACTCCCTGAGATGGTAATAGGAAGAAACCTTGAGAGGAACCAGACTCAAAAGGGAACCCATCCTCATTTGGGTGAAACAGAAAGCAGTAAATGATCTGCATTTATACAGTGTGTAGGGTGGGAGGCAGTTCAGCTATAATAGCTGATGTTAATTGATGTTAATATGGAGTCCAGTTAGGTATTAAAAACTCAGGTAGACTTGTAAGAAGTTCCAGTCCTGAACTATCGAACTGTCAAGTCCCCAGAGAAACAGTTGCCAACACCAGTCAAGGCCAGAACCGTCTTCTAGGTAGAGAGAATCATTCCCAGACACCAGACGCATCCCAGAGAGACACACGGGGCATCCATGTGACGAGATCTTCAGCCAGAAGCGGGGCACCAGGATGGGTCAGACAGGTCCGGAGGGCAGAGGGAGTCTGGATCACTGGCAGCTCAGGAACGACATGTGTAGCTCGACAGAGAGAGAGAGAAAGAGAGAGAGGGGGAGACAGGAGGAGAGAGGAAAAAGAAAGAGGGGGGGAAGAGAAGAAGAGGAGAGATGGCAGTTAGGTCTGGTCACAGTCACACAATGTATAATGTGAATGTATATTAACTGTAGAGTGCAAGCAGAGACTCCGGCAGGACTAACTATGACATCATAACTAAAAGGGAGAGCCAGAAGGAAACACAAACATGAGGGGGAACTGAGATGTAAAGCAAACAATCACCTCATCGTCAGCAAACCTGAGTGATCAATGAGAGTGAGGAAGACAGCATCCAAACATACCAGTTCACCATAATACTCTACGTCCATGAGTCCCCCAGATCTGCTCCTTTACCTATGGCTAATCTATTTATAAAAATGCTTGATTAAATAAATAGGTTTTTAGCCTGGACTTAAACACTGAGACTGTGTCTGAGTCCCGAACACTATTTGGAAGACTATTCCATAACTTTGGGGCTTTATAAGAAAAAGCTCTGCCCCCAGCTGTAGTTTTCATAATACGCGGTACTGACAGGCAGCCTGCATCCTTTGATGGAAGTAGGTGTGGCGGATCGTAAGACACTAGCAGTTCGCTCAGGTACTGCGGCGCGAGACCATTTAATGCTTTATATGTCGAGAGTAGTATTTTAAAATCAATGCGAAATTTCACAGGGAGCCAATGCAGTGTAGATAAGATAGGGGTGATGTGCTCATATCTTCATATCTTAGTGAGGACTCTCGCTGCTGCATTCTGGACTAGCTGAAGCTTATTTATGCACCTAGTTGAACAACCAGACAGTAAGGCATTACAATAGTCCAACCTAGAGGTGATAAAAGCATAAACTAGTTTTTCTGCATCGTTTAGCGACAATATATTTCTTATCTTCGCAATATTTCTGAGGTGAAAGAATGCTATCCTGGTAATATTATCTACATGTGCTTCAAATGAAAGGCTTGAATCTATAATCACACCAAGGTCTTTTACTGTTGCACTTGATGAAACAGAAAGGCCATCTAAAGTTACAGAGTGATCTAGAATCTAGCTGTATGCGGTCCTATGACTAGAACTTCTGTCTTATCCGGATTAAGCAGAAGGAAGTTAATTAGCATCCAATCTCTTATGTCCTTCACACATTGCTCAACTTTAGTAAGCTGGTTTATCTCATCAGGTTTTGCTGAGACTTATAACTGTGTGTCGTCAATATAACAGTAAAAACTAATACCATGTTTACGGATTATGTTGCCCAGAGGAAGCATGTAAAGGGAAAAAAGCAGTGGGCCTAAAACTGAACCCTGTGGTTATCACACCCCATACTACCCAGCCACTGCATGCAGTGCCAGTCCTGTTTGCATCAGGCTGCCGGTTTCATCAGGAAGGGCATCTGGTGTGAAACCTGTGCCAAAGTTGTGTGTGGATTGGATGGTCCGCTGTGGCGACCCCTTGACGGGACACTTCTGTATTGACAAACTTGTATACTGAATCTCCTGAGTACTGCAAGGCTAAAACTAAACTGTTGTTTGGGATCAGCTCTGGATCCAGCAGGTCCATCATTCCGAGGAAAATCTCTTGACGAGCGCCTGGATCCGTCTGATGCTGAGTTTGTTGAAGCTCTGCACACAGACATGGACGGTGAGTCTGACTCAGTAAAAACTTTTACAAAAAATTTTAAACAATACTTACAATTTACTCAATACTCAAGTATTCTGCCTTAACGTGAAGCTTTGTTGGATTTGCTAATTAGCACTTGGATATCGGGATGCGCTCGGACACATCGATTATTATCCAAATGGAGGATCTGATCAGCCTGGCTGTCCAAAGACCATCTTCTCAGGTCAGTCCCTAATCAGCAGAACAAATAGAATAATAACATTAAAAAACATTAAATGAACTCTCTCTTTCTCTGTCTGTCTCTTTCTAGGTTCAAAGTATTTTAAATGTGATCATCAGCGTGCAGTCTACCTGTATTTGGACTCGATTAATCAGACTTCTCAAATCACAGCATATCCGTGTTCTGATTACTCAAACTTCTTGGATGGGAAATGTTTAAGCTGCGAGCGCTTTAACTCCTCTGGTTGTCCAGTATTCGGTAGGAGGAATATAATGATAATAATAATAATAATAATCATCATTATCATCATCAATAACATCATCATTATTCCCACTGCTCCTAGCCAATCAGAACGCAGCTTACTGGGTGAATGAAAAGCAGTTTACATCTGTCCAGAGTTTGTAAAGGAATGACTCTGTGTTCTGATTTCAGGTTACGATGTGACTCAGTGGAAGGAGGTTCTGCTGAAGCTCGGACAGACCTCCACGTTCTTCACCACAAACCAGAAGACTCCATACGGCAGTCAGTTTAATATATACACTATCAAATATTCAACCATGTTTACAGTTTTATCCTAATGTCTTGCCTTTATATATCTTTCCTGTGGTTAGTCTTTGTTGTTCTAGAAGTTTCTGATGTTTTCTCGAACATGAGCGTTCACTGACTGGAGTTTGGGTTTGTTCTATAGAAAGCGGATATAAGGTGGAGATCGTAAGCTGGAACTCTGAGGAGCGATGGGGTTACATCACCATCACGCTAAAGAACAGCACACAGGAAACTGAGGCTCGGATTGACCAGTGAGTCTCACACACACACACACACACACACACACACACACACACACACACACACACACACACACACGTACAGTGAAAAATGTCACTTTGCGCCACCTGGCGGTCATTTCATGAATGACTTTAAAATGCAACTGATTTATTTTGGCTGCTGCCGTGTTCCCACGGCGGTAAGCGAGACGGTAATAACCATTCTGGTTGTCCACCTACAATATGACATGGAATATGAAAAAAGTTTTTTGTAAAAACAGGTTATTAATACAATTTTAAGTGCATCTAGAAAAAAAACCTGTACCATCCAGGTGCCACAGATTAAAGGATTAAATCCACAAATAAAATCCAGCTGTTTCTGTAGCATTTTACCTTCTCTGGCTCCTCTGACTGCTTAAGCCACTGAGCTGTCACTGTAGACTGCCCTGTCAAAATGCATTAGTCATTAGAGGGGTGTGAACTAATTTCTAACATTTGCTGTACCATGAAACACTGAAGGCCATGAGAGGGGGCGTCTAGACGGAAGCCTTTTACCCCACAGCATGTGGCAAAATGTGTGAGGATCTAAAAAGACTCATTCTAAAAGGTATAATGTGTTCATAACTAAAAGAACATAACACACACAATTACATCAGTAAAAGAACATCATACACTTTATCATATCACATCAATAACTGTCTGGTTCGGCTCAGCTACAAAATCAGACATCAGAACACTACAAAGTTTCAGACTGCTGAAAGAATAAATCGGCGCTCCTTTGCCGAACCTGCTGTTTCTATCCAGAGTGAAGTTAAGGGCTCGGAAAATTGGGACTCGCGTTGGACCCCCTTACCCTCAAGCCATCTGCTCTTTAAACTTCTCCTCTCTAGTTGGCTCTGCAGAGCACCGAACACCAGGACTCGACTTAAGAACAGTTTCTCCTCCCAGGCGACCTCATGAACAGTTAAATGTTCTCCAGACTGTGCAATAAAAACATGTGTAATATTAATATGTGCCATAGCTGCAATACCACTGGTATTTTTTTGATACCCCACATTTTATTACATTTCTTGTTAATTGTATTTATTTATTTATTTATTTATTGTGTGGGTGTGTTGACGTCTGTAGAAGCTTCTGTCACAAAAACAAACTCCTTGTAGGTGCGAATGTACCAGGAAACTAAAGATGCCACAGAAGAGGCTGTGTGTGAAGGTGAAGACAACTCGGACCAAGAGACAGGAGATGTTAGTACCCGAGCTCTGCTAACCGAGGTTGCTGTTCCATTCTGATCTCCATCTAAGAAGTCGGCGGTCAGGACACCAGGGCCAACGGGACACGCTGTACTCCAGGGTGTTGACTTACAATCCCACTTCAGTCAGTTGGAATCTTCATGATAAATATGACCAGATTGGAGAGACAACACATTTACAAAGACACTGGGAATGAGGTAGACCATGCTCATCTGTGTGGGCCTCGTGATCTCATCTGGTGTGAACAGATCCAGAAACAATCAGCACTTTACTGAATCCAGTGTCTTATGGGGCTTTTTTTGGTGCCACTAGACATTTCACACGTTATCCTGAGTGATTTGGTTTGACAGCCGTGATAAGAGACCTGGTGATACCAGAGACAAGGACAGCGACAAGACAAGGACAGCGACAAGACAAGACAAGAATTTTGGAGTAATATTTCCAGAACAAGTGCCCTTTAGCAATCGGTGCAGAGGGGGTGTGGCCTGTAGTAATCGGTGCAGAGGGGGTGTGGCCTGTAGTAATCGGTGCAGAGGGGGTGTGACCTGTAGTAATTGGTAGTTAATAAAATTTTTATTAAATGAATTTTTGCTATGACGTTCTGAACAATATTGTTTTTATGGTTTATTTGTAGACGGCCAAAACACAGCATTGGTGCTAACTTTATTACCTTTTATGGTATACACATGGAAGTGACCGGTCTCGCTTCATTAAAAATTTCAAGTTGCTAACTTCAGCCGTTTCGGGGAGATGATTTCATATAAGCCCCAAAATGGGCATTTTCAGGGTTATACTGTCTCACTTCATATTTTTTTATGTATTGATAGTAAAATTGGTGAAGCTTCTAGAATCATTTAAGCTGTAAAATTGTTGCTTAAATTGCTTTTTGATGAAAGGTTTAAAAAGCTAAGAATCTGTTATGTCATGTGGTATGTGTGTTAATTTGTCTCCGTGTCTCCTCAGTAAGAAGCTGAAGTTCGAGCAGTACAGCGAGGCCACGCTGCTGGCGCAGTTCGAGCGAAATGTTTATCCTGTGAAGACGATCACGCTGAAGTACGTGACGGGGAACGCGTTTACGCCTCGCTATAAACTCCGTGTCCTCCGCTTCCGCCTTACTCCTCTCAAGAGTGGCCTGAGGTACAGACACACACTTAACTGTACACACACACACACACACACACACACACACACACAGCCATGCTCTTCGCACCAGGTGTTTGTTTTGTCCCATCACAGCTCTTTGATTGCGTCCCCTTTCAGACCGATGTGCCGCTACGATCTTCTGCTGGAGGAAAACAAAGATGTCACGTTCAGACCCATCTCCTGTCACCACTCCAACTTCTGATCCAGGAACAGATGAAGAACTTCGAGCAACATACAGTCTGAGTGTATGACTGATCATTATGTACTCATACACACACACACACACACACACACACTGAGTCTCTGTGTCATGTCTTAAATTACACAATACACTCTCACTCTACACACACTGGAGCTGAATATCTTGTAGCTTTCTTTAACTCTGCGCTTCACCAGTTTACACCAAACAGAAATGAGCACCCCGGAGAACCAGAGAACCGGAACCAGAACAGTAGGAGAATCAGAAAAGGACTTGGACCAGAGTCGGAACATAAATCATGGAACAGGACTAGGACAGGACAGGTAGAGTACCAGGACTAGATCATGACCAGAAACAGAACTGGAACAGTACAGGAACCATTTCAGGGGTAGAACAGGATCGAACAGAAAGCAGAACTTTGACAGAACTACAACCATAAAGGAACCAGCACAAGAACCGGACCAGGAACAGAACAGCCACAGGAGTGGAGGTGAAATAAAATCAAGATCAGAAATAGGACCAGTAACATTCCCTACCTAGTCTGGTTCTGTTCTGGTTTCGGTTCTGTATTAGTCTTGGCTAATGGAACACATCTCTCACTCTGCACCACTTTGAGTGTTTCGTATCTCGGAGACTCCGCCCCTTCCTGTGTGTGTGTGTCCCAGGCTACAAGTTCTGAGGCTAAAACTGTCTGATGTTCCAGACGCCATTTCTCCAGGGTTCTGGTTTTACTGTGGTTCTAACAACACCATTAACGACACACTCCAGCTCACTGACAGCACACGATTCGAGGCTCGGGACCGTCAGTCTTCTTCTAAACAATAATTCACTGGTTTCATACTTTTCTCTGGGAATGTGAATAAATATAGAATAAATATTCAGTCTTCAGCTCAGGTGGATATAAAAGGGACAAATAATCAAAATATTGAAAGTTTTTATCTTTACAGCTGTTCATGTGTTTATAAGTTTTTGTTTATAAAATATTATTCCTTATATGCATATGGTATATGATTTGACATTAACCTCTTCTAAGTAACTTTTGTATTTATTTTTTATTTATTAATTATGTACAGATATTATAATTCTAAGCTTTTTAAAAAAAATAAATGTGGTTTAATTAAACGTGTTGAAGATTTGTGAATTTCAGCCCAGATGCGCTCGCTGTAATGAGGAGAGTGAACGTGTGAAGGTTCTAGAGACATCCTGAGGGTTCTAGAGACAAGATCCAAATGATGGATATGTGCCAAAGACTCTGAGGACATGCAGACGGCCAAAACACGATACCGCTTTATATATACATACAGTCATGTGAAAAAATTAGGACACCCTTTGAAAGCATGTGGTTTTTTGTAACATTTTTAATAAATGGTTATTTCATCTCCGTTTCAACAATACAGATAGATTAAAGTAATCCAACTAAACAAAGAAAACTGAAGAAAAGTCTTTTCAAGATCTTCTGTAAATGTCATTCTACAAAAATGCCTATTCTAACTGAGGAAAAAGATAGGACACCCTTGCCCCTAATAGCGAGTGTTACCTCCTTTGGCTGAAATAACTGCAGTGAGACGGTTCTTGTAGCCATCTACCAGTCTTCGACATCGGTCTGAGGAAATTTTACCCCACTCCTCAATGCAGAACTTTTTCAGCTGTGAGATGTTTGAGGGGTTTCTTGCGCGTACAGCCCTTTTCAAGTCACCCCACAGCATCTCAATGGGATTCAAATCTGGACTTTGACTTGGCCATTCCAGGACTCTCCATTTCTTCTTTTTCAGCCAATCTTTGGTTGATTTACTAGTATGTTTTGGGTCATTGTCATGTTGCATGGTCCAGTTCCGCTTCAGCTTTAATTTTCTAACTGATGGTCTCACATGTTCTTCAAGCACCTTCTGATACACAGTAGAATTCATCGTGGATTCTATGATGGTGAGCTGACCAGGTCCTGCTGCAGCAAAGCAGCCCCAAACCATGACACTTCCACCTCCATGCTTCACAGTTGGTATGAGGTTCTTTTCTTGGAATGCTGTGTTTGGTTTACGCCAAACATGTCCTCTGCTGTTGTGTCCAAATAATTCAATTTTGGACTCATCTGTCCAAAGAACATTATTCCAGAAGTCCTGGTCTTTGTCAACTTTATCTCTGGCAAATGTCAGTCTGGCCTCGATGTTTCTCTTGGAAAGCAAAGGTTTCCTCCTTGCACACCTCCCATGCAAGTTAAACTTGTACAGTCTCTTTCTGATTGTAGAGGCATGTACTTCTACATCAACAGTAGTCAGAGCCTGCTGTAGTTCTCGAGATGCCACTTTAGGGTTTTTGGAGACCTCTTTTAGCATCTTGCGGTCTGCTCTTGGGGTGAACTTGCTGGGGCGACCAGTCCTGGGCATGTTGGCAGTTGTTTTGAAAGCCCTCCACTTGTAGACTATCTTCCGGACAGTGGAATGGCTGATTTCAAAATCTTTTGAGATCTTTTTAAATCCCTTCCCAGACTCATAGGCTGCTACAATCTTTTTTCTGAAGTCCTCTGACAGCTCTTTTGTTCTCACCATGGTGCTCACTCTCACTTCAACAGTCAGGAGCACACCAAACTAAATGTCTGAGGTTTAAATAGGGCAAGCCTCATTCAACATGCAGAGTAACGATCTACTAATTATGTGCACCTGGTGTGATATACCTGTGTGAGATCTGAGCCAATTTAAGAGGGAATACATGTGAGGGTGTCCTATCTTTTTCCTCAGTTAGAATAGGCATTTTTGTAGAATGACATTTACAGAAGATCTTGAAAAGACTTTTCTTCAGTTTTCTTTGTTTAGTTGGATTACTTTAATCTCTCTGTATTGTTGAAACGGAGATGAAATAACCATTTATTAAAAATGTTACAAAAAACCACATGCTTTCAAAGGGTGTCCTAATTTTTTCACATGACTGTATAACATGCAAGTGACCGATCTCACTCAAAAATTCTTTACAAAATTTGCTAACTTTAGCTGTTTTGGAGAGATAATTTTATATGTGCATTCATGTGTATTTTTTTAAATAAAGCATTTCATGTAAAATTAAGGATTTTTAAGCAAAAAAATCTGTAGTGTCTGTAACCATGTGAAATTCATGTTGCAATACCTTAAAAATTTAGCATTTTAGAATAATACACTTTTTCAGGTTTATGTCTTTTCTGAAATCTAAACTGACCAAGTTTCGTCTGAATGATGATTAGGATCATTGAAAGATTTGAATTTAAAGAAATTATGGACACTAAAACATGAAAGGGCACAAAATTATTTTAAGCAAATGGTTTTTCTTTTATCTGATACAAACATAAATGCATATGCGTATTTAAAAATGGATCAGGAGATAAGAAGCATTACAGTAAGTAAAAAAGTGCAAAATGGTGTCACATGATCCTATTTGAAAATTTACGGTTTCACCTACAGTAGGTGAGACACTTCTCAGCACCAATCCCATGTTTTGGCTAAGAGGGTATCTGGACAAGTCAAAGTGTTGAGGATTCCAGAGCCATACTTTGGGCTCTTGAGATGTGAAGGTTAGAGACAGACCTGGAGGCTAGAGATGGGCGGGGGTTTACAGAGGTGCAGTAAGAGTCCCAAGGTGAGGATTTTAAGGTCATACTGGGAATACTGAGGGTTCTTGGGACACGCGAAGGTTCTGAACATGCAGTGTGTGCTCTGAAGAAGCGGTGAGATTTTAGGTCTTCTCCAGATCAGGACGTCGTTTTAGACACATTTTAAAGATTATGGCCCTGACAATCTAAATTTAAATAACTGTAGAAGAAATTTACTGTTGTGGAGAAGTTTAAGACTTCAGTGCTGCACGATTTGGGGTTTCTTTGGTTAACACAGGATCTGGTAATAAATTAAGGAACCTAAAAAACATAATGAGGGTTCTATGG
>NC_071118.1:29697500-29725000 GCF_024256425.1 Clarias gariepinus | reverse complement strand
ATAACCACTCGTTACAACCGAGGTCTGCAGCAAAGCATTTGTGAAGCCACAACACGCACAACCCTGAGGCGGATGGGCTACAACAGCAGAAGACCCCACCGGGTACCACTCATCTCCACTACAAATAGGAAAAAGAGGCTACAATTTGCACGAGCTCACCAAAATTGGACAGTTGAAGACTGGAAAAATGTTGCCTGGTCTGATGAGTCTCGATTTCTGTTGAGACGTTCAAATGGTGGAGTCAGAATTTGGCGTAAACAGAATGAGAACATGGATCCATCATGCCTTGTTACCACTGTGCAGGCTGGTGGTGGTGGTGTAATGGTGTGGGGGATGTTTTCTTGGCACACTTTAGGCCTCTTAGTGCCAATTGGGCATGGTTTAAATGCCACGGGCTACCTGAGCATTGTTTCTGACCATCTCCATCCCTTTATGACCACCATGTACCCATCCTCTGATGGCTACTTCCAGCAGGATAATGCACCATGTCACAAAGCTCGAATCATTTTAAATTGGTTTCTTGAACATGACAATGAGTTCACTGTACTAAAATGGTCCCCACAGTCACCAGATCTCAACCCAATAGAGCATCTTTGGGATGTGGTGGAACGGGAGCTTCGTGCCCTGGATGTGCATCCCACAAATCTCCATCAACTGCGAGATGCTATCCTATCAATATGGGCCAACACTTCTAAAGAATGCTTTCAGCACCTTGTTGAATCAATACCACGTAGAATTAAGGCAGTTCTGAAGGCGAAAGGGGGTCAAACACCGTATTAGTGTGGTGTTCCTAATAATCCTTTAGGTGAGTGTATATTCTGATTATTCAGACATTAAACACAATAAATTCCTTGGCTTTATTTTAATCTTCAATTTTAATCTTTTGGATTGTCTCTGATGTCGTCACAGTGTCAGAACATCTGCAGCAACCCTGGACTAAACACAACACAGGATATACTGGTAACGAACTACGACTCCCAGCATGCACGCCCCACATCCACTCTTGTGGGTGTCCTGAGAGGCGTTACTAAGTGCTTTGATGTTAAGTTGATTGTGTTCCTGGATCGTCTCTGATGCCGTGTTTTGCTGATCCCTCGACCCGTGCCTGGATTAATGATTTAATTGTTTGAGAGAAATTAAATGGAACATCGTTACCCGTGCTTGTGTCCTCCCAAACTCAGTTTTATTCTCTGTTCTTATTTTATAACATAAACGACCCTCTGAGACGTCTCACTCAACACTCAGCTTCATTATATCATATAAACTCATCCCGAGCTCACTAACTAGTGAACACCAGCCAGGGCGGTTCCTCTTCCTAAACACGTAATATCAATATACATTGTTAAAGTAACGTTCAGCGTTATAGCAGCTAGCTAAATGCTAAATGCTATTGCGTTAACCTCCTGTGATCAACTGTAAGAGTTGTGACACATTCCAGCCTCTGAGCTTGATCAAAGTTCACTCTTTTGGTCGACAGCAAACTGGCTAACAGCTATCAGATAAAGTACCACCAGGGGGTGTTTCACATCACACCCATGATGTTGCATTAATATTAGCGAGCTGAATTGAACCATAGAGACCTCTGTAGAGCTACAAATGCACATCAGAAGAGTAACGGCAAAGTTAGTGTGTGTGTGTGTGTGTGTGTGTGTGTGTGTGTGTGTGTGTGTGTGTTAAAATGGCAGCTTGTCATCGTCACTTCTGACTGTTACACGGCAATTAATCAACAACTTGTGACCAATCAGAATCCAGAACTCAGCACACACACACACACACACACACACACACACACACACACACACACACTCACACACACACTGGTGTTCCCTGATTTTACATACATTCAGACGATAAGTAAACCTGGGTGTGTAGGACAGACCGCAGCTTACCTGTAGAGCTGTAGTTCCCCATAGCAGCCACAGGGGGGCAACGCAGACAGAACGAGCTACACTGAAGAAAACCTAGAATTCTCCTGGATTTTCTTTTCTAACTTATAAAGTTTGAACGCACCTGTGCTCAGTGCACGATCAGTGTGTTCTTTCAGCGCTCAGCGATCCGAAGCCTTTCACACACTGCTATAAATAAAGCGGTCATATGTAACGTTACACCACTGTGTGTGTGTCTGTGTGAGTGTGTGTGTGTGTGTGTGTGTGTGTGTGTGTGTGTGTGAGAGAGAGTATTATCAGCACTAAGTTTAGTCGAGAATAACACACAGTGTGTGGACGAGAACTCTTCATCCAGCTCATGTATATTTCTCACAGTTAGAGCACATAAGTACATTTCATTCGTTACTGAAATACAGGTTTGATGTTTCTGTTCTCGAGCAGTTTTATTAGAGGAGACCTTTTAAATCCAAAACATACAACAAGTACCTGCTTAACTACATTTCTACATGGTGCTGTTACATAACCTCAGTTGTTGTTGTTGTTGGTCTTTCAGCTGTTCCTGTCGAAGGGACATCACAGCAGATCATCTGATCCACACACAACTCTGGCACGGGTTTTACACCGGATGCCCTTCTTGATACTGGATGTTCTTGGTTGGTTTATTCCGGGTTCTCCGGTTTCCTTCCACAGTCTAAAGACATGCAGGTTAGACTAATTGGCGTTCCCAAATGACCCATAGTGTGTGAATGCTGACTGGAGGTCCTACCACCATTGGCCTCCACGGTCCCTAGTTACAGGGCAGGTGAGAAATCATCTGGTTGGACTACAGAGGTTCCTAGATTGATGGATGGATATACAGTATAGTGGAACCTGAGTTCACAAACTGATCGAGAAAACTGAAAACGGAATGTGTGTGTGTGTGTGTGTGTGTGCGTGTGTGTGTGTGTGTGTGTGTGTGTGTGAGGTTAATGTGCATTCACACAGTAATAAAAATTTCAAAGTGTAGAAATAAAACTTTTATTGTAAATACAGGAGAATGCTAATTATATGTACAGTGGGTGTAGAAATATAAATGCATTTTAAAGTTTAAATTGATGATATTTTGACTGGCTGTTATTTCTGTGCTACAGTCTTACAGTTTATCTTACAGAGGTTTTGTTTTTTAATTTTTATTTATAATTTATTTAATCGCTAAAACAACAAAATGTCTTTTTAAGAGAAAATAAAACAAACAACGGTATTTATATCAACTCTTAGGCCTTTAGGTTATAAAAATAAACAAAGATATTTACAAAATGCAAACACAAGTACACTTTAATAAAATATTATTTTAAATAGAAATCTGAAACAAAATCGTGTTGTTTATCGAGACATAGAGAGAGAAAGAGAGAGAGAGAGCAGTAGAGAGAGAGAGGGAGAGAGAGAGGGGGGGTACAGAGGGAGAGAGACGAGAGAGAGAGAGCAGTAGAGAGAGAGAGGGAGAGAGAGAGGGGGGGGTACAGAGGGAGAGAGACGAGAGAGAGAGAGCAGTAGAGAGAGAGGTAGAGAAAGAGAGAAAGAGAGAGATCACTCGGATATGAATAGATTGTAATCAGAATGTGTGTGTAAAGCCCTATTCGGACAGGACTAGTTATACAGGGGGTCGTTAGAGAAATTTCTGTGTCCCAGACGTACTTTGTGATTTTAATCCCGTCTGAATCTGGCATGTCTGTCTTTCTCTCACACGACCTTAGTGAACATTCCAGAGTAAATTACTTACTGTTTTTCAGTAAACTCGGAGGTCCTTTGAGAAATCTAATCCCGTCCGAATGCGAATGTCTGTGATTGGCGGAAATGATTTTTCTAAAACATGTTTTCTTTGTTTGATTTCGGTCAACGTGACCTACAGTACTATCTCTAGCACGCCGGTATTCAAGTTTGCGCACCAATGACCATACGCAATCCACGCATCATGGACATGTGGTTTTGTGCAACGCCCACATGTAAAACACAGACACTCCTACCTCCGTAATAAACACAGAGATCTTAGTCCCGTCCGAGTGCATACATAAAATGACAGACGTCGCCTGAAAAAAAAAAAAAAAAAATCTTAAACGTCAATTGGAAAACTAGTCCCGTCCGAATAGGGCTTAAGAGTTTCATCAAAGTTTATAAATGTAATATTTGTTTCAGGTTGTAAAACATTTGAAGCCTCCCTGTTTGCAGGTTTACTGTACACACACACACACACACACACACACACACCTGTGTGTATTACTGCTTCCATTATTCATCATAACTGTAATCTGTCTTGACTTGCTAGAATGCTAATGCTAATGCTATTTGTAAGTGTACCGTTGAATGCTAACAGTAACACACAGAAAGCGTATGCGTACGACGCTGTGTGTCAGTAGAGCTGGTAGTTATTGGAGTGTGTGAGTAAACACTCCTGATCAGGAGTTTTGTTGTGTTGATTGTTGTTGGTTTTGTTTGTGACACACGCCATCGTCTCGAGTTTCTGAGTCAGTTCCTGCTGAATGTTCTTATACTGCTCCTGTGAACAAAACACCAAGTACATGTCAGATCACAAAGAACACTCTCATCTCATCCCCCAGTGCACACACACACACACACACACACACACACACACACACACACCACACACACACACACACACACACACACACACCAAACACACCACACACACACACACACACACACACACACACCACACACACACACACACACACACACACACACCAAACACACACACACACACACACACACACACACACACACACACCAAACATACACACCACACACACACACACACACACACACACACACACACACACACACACCAAACACACACACACAAACACACACACACACACACACACACACACACACCAAACACACACACACAAACACACACACACACCACACACACACACACACACACACACACACACACACACACACACACACATATTGTTATGAAGGGTGCCATTATTTATGGAAGTGTTTTGGGTTGATTCAGAGGAAGAGTTTAGGAATTAAAGGTGTAAAACATCAAAAGACAAAAATGTCTGTTCCCTGAAAAAGTGTGAACGAGATGCTGCGTGAAAACGCTATGGGAACATCTCTTTGTTCTACCAGTTGTGAAGCACGTGTGTATCAAACACGCCTAATTTTGCTTATATAACCTCGGTCAGGTGACGTCATCTGATGAAGTGCACCTGCAGGTTATAAATAGGCGTGAACCGGAAACATACTCAGGTCAATTTTTGTCTGAAGGACGTTCAGTCACGCCAGCAGTGCGGCATTGGAACGCAGCATCCCGTTCCCGCTTTTTCAGGGAACAGGGTTTTAACAAAATAACTCAAGACGTTCCCTTTCAAAAGCTACACTCTGTAGCGCAGCCACATAAAGGGGCATTTTAATAACAGGGAAAGGGTTACGGAGCTAATGCTGCTCACCTGTGCTCACCTATCTGGTTTTACGTGTCCCCATAGACAGTGTTGGTCACAGGGTTAAGCTCTCGCGAGCATGTGCGATCACAGCGCGAGAGGACCCGGAAGCGGCGTCGGGTCACGTGCGCCGGTATAAAGCCGGAACCGGCAAGCGTGCCTACACGGAGAGATGAGACAGCGCGCTGCATTTTGGATAAGAGAAAGAGAGCTTGATTGTTGTTACGGAGAATTACTTTCCATGACTGGATTAATCTTCATTGGACACATTCAGTACCCTTCTCGTTCCGTTTTCTCGTGCTCCCGGATGATACATCTTTTACCGGTGAGGCCGAGCCATCTCTCCCGTACACCATTTCACACTCACAATAACACGGACTTGGACTTTCATACATCCGCACTCACACACACGCATACACTTCACACACTGTTTATAGTTGTATATATTTTGTATATATTGTTTTGTTGGTGCACCTTATTTGTTTATTTGTCTTTTTCATTTAATACACTTTGGGTTTGTTTAGTAGTTGTTGTTGTCACGTGTCTTGTCTTGCTCCGCGAAGATTGCGCAACACCGGAAGTAATATTAGCCCGTATTTAGATTCTAGACCCCGTAATAGTGTAAATAGCTCTAAAATAAAACCTGAGCGTTAGAACTCGATGCTGCCCCTGCACTGCAAGTGTCTGGACCCCAGGTTGTGTTGCGTGTACGCACAATAGCCAAAGAAGTCTCAGACATGATTTTGGGATGCATGGACATCCAGAACATAAAATCTGACAAATGTAAGAGATATTAGATCCGAGAACCACACGCTGGTCAGCCAACGGGGCGCTATCAATAAGAGGCGTAAACCTTGTGGACGGACTCTCATCAGGATTCTCGGGAGCACAGCCTTCGGCGGAAATGCATAAAGGCGTAATCTGGGCCACGTATGGGCCATTGCGTCCCGACCCAGGGCAGCTGGAGGAGTCAGAAAGTAGTAAAAGGGACATTGTGCTGTTTCTTGTGAGGCAAAGAGGTCCACCTCTGCTACATAAAATCTCTCCCAGATTTGCGGGAGAATTTTATGAAAGTGAAAATTTAATCCTGTAGCTCTACAGTCCTTCGTACCCAAGGAGATGCCTGGCAATAGCTTCCACGCTAAAGCTTCCATGCTTTTCTCTGAAAGGGGCACAAGTTTTGACACTTCGACTAGATGGGGGGTGTTAGATGTTCGGCATCCTGAAACGTGGCAGGAGGTGACCGAACACCTAACATTTCATTGGGGACCAGTGCTCCCTGAAACACCAGTGGTAGCGGGGCTTGATCATCGGCCACAGGGAGGAGACTTTATTCTGTGAAGGAATTCTACAAGCCCCCCTCCGGGGAGACACCCCCACGGTCCTGGGTGCATGAGCCTAAGGACTTCTTTTTGCGGAGATGATGCTCCTCAGGTCCGGTCTCTTTAAGGCAGATTGCGAAGAGTGGCGAGACCCACCCCAGTCTCTACGAGGGGGTGCCCGGCTGATCACACTCTCTCTCTGCGCCTCACGCCTTGTAAGAACCAGACCTGGTCGGGACTGGGTGGCCAACGGTCTCGACTCTTGAGCACGGCAGGAAAGAAACCTCCCAAAGGCCTGTTCATATATATTCATATAATATACATTCACCTTATACATTGTTCGACTGTGACCATACCTAACCGCCATCTGTCCATCTCTTTTGCTCTCTCCTCTCTCTCTTTCCCTTTTTTCCTTTTTTCTCTACCTATCTCTGTCAAGCTAAACATGTCGCTCCTGAGCTGCCATTGATCCAGACCCCCTCTGCCCTCTGGACCTGCCTAACTCGTCCTGGAGTCCTGCTTCTAGTTGGAGATCTCATCACATAGATGCCCCGTGTGGTCTGCCTGGGATGCCTATGGTGACTGGGGATGGCTCCACTTTTTCATGAAGGTGGTCCTGTCCTCGACTGATTTGTTCTCTGAGGACCTGTGACTTTAGTCACTTAATAGTTCAGGACTGGAATTTTTTACAGTCTACCTGAGCCTCCAGGAACAAACTGGACTTACTTCAACTCCTCTTATACTGAACTTCTAGTCTCGCATAATATTATGCACATCAATCCCTGCTATCTGTTTCACCCAGATGAGGATGGGTTCCCTGTTGAGTCTGGTTCCTCTCAAGGTTTCTTTTTTTATTACCATCTCAGGGAGTTTTTCCTTGCCACTGTCACCGTCGTCCTCGGCTTGCTCATTAAGGACAATCATATAATTTTGATTTATACACATTCCCATTTCATATAAACTTAATTCTTTTGATTGTGTAAAGCAGCTTTGTGACAATGTAAATTGTTAAAAGTGCTATACAAATAAAATTGAATTGAAATTGAATTGAATATAGTTTCACCTCCCGAAACCTAGTGGTGAAGAAATTAACAGTGTCGCTAAAAAGGCCGGAAGGCAAGACAGGGGCATTAAGAAGGAAAGCATGATCCTTATCCTTAATGCCCGTGAGGTTTAGCCACAGATGTCTTCCATGTCTTCGTGGACACTATGGCAGCCATAAAGCGGCCAATAGCATGGGCCGTCTGCTTGGTTGCACGGAGAGACAGATCTGTGGCTCGGCATAGCTCTGCGAACACCATTTCATCAATAGACCTGCCAGTGCTCAAGTCTTTTTGCCTGACCCACTGTCTGAAAAGCTTTCCCCACAAGGAAAGACGTCAGTCTACTCGGCTTGGTGGGGAGTGTGGGCTTTTTCAGGGAGGATGATGTCCCAGGAGAGAGGTATCCTGCAAGCGTCTCTTCTATCTGGGGCATCATCATATAACCACGTGCCTTCGCATCAATGATATTCGAATAAAACGAAGTCAATGGCACGAAAACACAGAATGAATAAGGTTTAGTCTATGAACGAGTTAACTTGTCATGGAGATCACCAAAGAAAGGGAGAGAGAGTGTTGAGGTCCCTCCCCCCGGCCACCCGAAAGAAACCTGTCATCTAATTTTGAGGGCTTGGGGGAATCTCGCTTTTGTGGACAGTCGATATGCAACTGTTCAACCGCACATGTTACTACTTCGAGTAATTCCTTATACACTCTGTCATCACTAGAGGAGCGTTTTGAGGTGGCTATCTCCATTTCTATGGAAGCAAGAGAGGAAGTCTCTTCATGCAAACACAATGCAGTCCTGAAGACAAAAGACACTCCTGTTTATAACCTGCAGGTGCACTTCATCAGATGACGTCACCTGACCGAGGTTATACAAGCCAAAATTAGGCGTGTTTGATACACACGTGCTTCACAATCGGTAGAACAAAGAGATGTTCCCATAGCGTTTTCACGCAGCATCGAGTGTAGCTTTTGAACAGGATGTGTGTGTGTGTGTGTGAGTGTGTGTGTGTGTGTGTGTGTGAGTGTGTGTGTGAGTGTGTGTGTGGGTGTGTGTGTGTGTGTACCTGCTCTGTGTGATCAGGCAGCAGTGCTCTGATGATGTGTGAGATTTGGTTGAAGGTCGGTCTCGAGGTCGGCTCCAGACTCCAGCACATCCTCATTATTTTATACCTGTTTGTTTGTTTATTTATTAATTTGTTTGTTTGTTTGTATATTTAAGGTTTGTGTGAGAGACGTGTGAAGGTCTACACTCACATCTCATCGGGAGCGAAATCCGGCTGTGACATCTGATACCCACAGCGGATCATCTTATAGAAACGGGCATCGACCAGCACGTCTGGGTATGGACTCCTCCCTGATCATCACACACACACACACACACACACACACACACACACAAAATAAATAAATAAACAAACAAACACTGTTTGTCACAGATGAGGACACTTTAAAGCAGAGGAGGATGTAGTAGAAGAAGAACTCTATGTTCTGTCACGTCTCCACTACAGTAGTGATGCTACGTGTCACTGAACCTCGTAGTGAACAGAAGGGGGTGTGGCCAAATGAAACCTCACGTTACATTTACTTTTGATCTAAATGATAAAAAAGGAAAATACACAGAAAACCTTTGGTTTATAATAATGACCTCATAAACTCTAGTGTTATTATTGTATGTAGGATTTTTGATCTCTTTTATCTTTCCCTCCTATATTCATTTCCTTTATTGTGTGTTTTAATCATTGTTTTGAAGATTAACACTGACTGTCAAATTTATATTCTCTGTTCAAAGTGGTTCATTAGTTGTATTCATGTTCATGGGCAGAATTGCAAAAGAAAAAGAAAGAAAGGTAAGGATAGAGACATAAATTGTTTTTCACTTCCTTTTTCAGAGATGGTGATTTCATGAATAAACATTTCCTTTGAACAGTGTTCAAACAGCATACACACACACACACAGACACACACACCACTGACACACGACTTTGTCAATGACGAATCCAACATCATTTGCAGCTGCATGTCCATATTCATTGAGCTCCTTGCTACACAAAGTTTGTCCACTAGAGGGCAGTACAATTAGCCCTTAAATGAAGCTTCATGAAATAAACCTTTTGGTGAATGTTCTGACTCGGAGCCTCGACACACACACGAGGCTTCAACATCACTACACTACAGGCCAGTAACACTCCTGTCTTTACAGCTCATTAGGGATCATGGGGTCAGAGGTCAGGGGTGATACAGCGCCCCCTAGAACAGAAAGGGTTGAGGCTTATGCTCAGGGACTTGAACACTGTCAGCTGTGGTGCTGGGACTCGAACCCCTGACGTCCTGATCAGTAACTCAGTGGCAGTTAATAAACACACAGAATTGTGTAAAAGCGTGCTGTGGATCCACTGACCGAGAGAGAAGATCTCCCAGAGCAGAATCCCGTACGACCAAACGTCGCTCTGCACCGTGTACAGACACTCGAATATGCTCTCCGGGGACATCCACTTGACCGGCAGGCGCGCCTGAAACACACCGCATCAGACCAGATCAGAGGAAATGATGAATCAGCTGCAGCAGGATCAGACCGATTCATCAGGTTCAGTGAGACGGATTACACAGACTGACTGTCAATCAGACGCAGGAGTGATCGGACTGAATCAGACCCGGAAACACCCCCCCCCCCCCTTACGTTTCCTCTCACTACGTAGTTCGAGTCGTTCATGATGTCACGCGCCAGACCGAAATCACAGATCTTAGCCACCAGGGAGTCGGACAGCAGGACGTTTCTAGCGGCAACATCTCTGTGGATACACTACACACACACACACACACTTTACATCTAATAAACAACATTAATGAACTATTTTAGTGATTCAGTGTCTGTCTATTTATTTTTTAATTTATTTTCAGCATTATTTTCTAATGTCGGTTATTTGCTATTTAAACTGTTTCAGTGTTTTTTGTTTGATCTTTGTGTTTGTTTATTGGAGTAGTTTGTTTGTTAAACAAGCGTACATTCTTGGATGCGAGGAAGTCCATGCCCTGAGCCACGTGAGCGGAGAATCTCAGTAGGTGAAGGATGCTGAGTGCTGACGGGTCGCTCTGGCCTCCCCCTCCTCCCCCTCCTCCCCCTCCTCCTCTCTTCTCTCCTGAACAGCAGGGGGCGGTACAGCATCACACACTGCAACTTTAAACATCATCATTGTTATGATTTAGAGCCCACCTTACCCTGTCTACAGTCTCGTGACCTTTGACCTGGCTGCATGTCCATGTAACTGCTAAAGCAAATAAATAATAAATGATCAGAAAAACGATAAAAGTTTACTGGGATTAAACTCATCACCTGCGTAAATCCACACTGTCTTCCTGATTACAGGTGAACCAATAACTAATTAATCCCGGGGGGTGTGTGTTATTGTGTGTGTGTGTGTGTGTGTGTGTGTGATAAAGCCGTGCCTGTTAATATCCTCACGTCCCTCGTGGTTCTGAAGCTCCAGCAGGTTCCTGTAGACCTGAGAGTCTGAAAACTCATGTGTGTGAAACAGTGAGCTAATAAACGACGGCGCTTTCCTGCGCAGGAAGTTGAGCAGATCACCATGACTGCAGAACTCCGTTATTAACAACACTGGACCTGGACACACACACACACACACACACACACACACACACACACACACACACACACACACACACAGAGTGTCATATTCAGTTAAGTTCAGCCTTTATTCGTCACACATACATCACTGCACAGTGAAATTCTTTATTCTTCACATGTCCCAGCTTCTTGTTAGTAGACAGGGGTCAGAGCGCAGGGTCAGACATTTTTCACGGCGCCCCTGGCGCAGACAGGGTTAAGGGCCTCGCTCAAGGGCCCGACAGCGGCAACCTGGCGGAGCTGGGGCTCGAACCGCCGACCTTCTGATCAGTAACTCAGAGCCTTAAACACACTGAGCCCCCACTGCCCCCCTATTTCATAAACTAAACTTTATTCTCATAATGCTGAGTCTGTGCAGCTTCACTAAACTACAGTCAGGCTCAAAGCATTTTACAATAAAAAAAACTATATTTTAATAAGATTTTCATCTCTAATTACTGTTTTGTGTTTGTGATAAAAGTCGAGGCTGCTCGTTTCTGTTCTCTCTGTTTTCTTATGTAGGTGTTTTTTATAGACAGACAGATAGTTAGACAGAATGACCGACAGGCAGACAGTTAATTAGACAGATACTCAGACAGATAGACAGACAAGCAGACGGACAGTTACACAGATGGCTAGACAGTTAGACACACAGACAGGCGTCTCACCGCCGTGTGTGCAGGCTCCCAGCAGGTTGACGATGTTGGTGTGAGAGCCGAGGTGACTCAAAATCTTCAACTCACACATCAGAGCTTCTTTCTCCTCTGAGAGAGCGCTGGCTGCGTCGGCACAAACAAACAAACAAACAAACAATAATTTAGTCTACGGCTTTTATTTAGATCATTATAGTTTTCTTGAAAAGTAACTATTGTCTGAATAAAGATTTAATGATTACTAAATTGGAAGTATAATAAAAATACTAACAATAATAATAATAATAATAATAATAATAATAATAATAGTAATTTCCGTAAAGGGGAAGAGGAAGAGGGAGGAAAAGAGGAAGAAAAAAAACAGGAAGCAAAACCAGGATAAAAGTGAAATTCCTCATGGCGAGTGTGTGTTTGTTAAGAGTTTTACATCATCATCAGCTCATGTTCCTGTTTTAATAAACTCACACTTCAGCATTTTCACTGCCACCTGAGTGACGTGATTGTTCGTCTCCAGACCCAACGCTGTCGCTTCCACCACCTTCCCGAACGCCCCAGAGCCCAGAACCTGACCTGTCACACACACACACACACACACACACACACACACACACACACACACACACACACACTTTATAAACTTAATCACACTGATCACCTCTGTAAGCGGGAAACTATCTAGAAATTGTCTCTAAAATAAACAACACCACATATTAGTTCCTCTGCTGTGTGTAGTCCACTACATCTCCACTAACACTCAGCTCTTACATAAGGTATGAGATCCTGCCACACCCCATGTAATGCACTACACAACAGCACAGTTCAGGAGATGCTAGTGCTACGTGTGCACTAGGGGGCCAAAACTTCAAAGCCACTGTTTAGTGCCACCAGAGGGCAGCCTACCGTTCATACCTTCTAACTGATGTGATTTAACATTCACACCTATTGATTAGTGCACTGCATGTCCACTAGAGGGAGTTTAACATTCACACCTATTGATTAGTGCACTGCATGTCCACTAGAGGGAGTTTAACATTCACACCTATTGATTAGTGCACTACATGTCCACTAGAGGGAGTTTAACATTCACACCTATTGATTAGTGCACTACATGTCCACTAGAGGGAGTTTAACATTCACACCTATTGATTAGTGCACTGCATGTCCACTAGAGGGAGTTTAACATTCACACCTATTGATTAGTGCACTACATGTCCACTAGAGGGAGTTTAACATTCACACCTATTGATTAGTGCACTACATGTCCACTAGAGGGAGTTTAACATTCACACCTATTGATTAGTGCACTACATGTCCACTAGAGGGAGTTTAACATTCACACCTATTGATTAGTGCACTGCATGTCCACTAGAGGGAGTTTAACATTCACACCTATTGATTAGTGCACTACATGTCCACTAGAGGGAGTTTAACATTCACACCTATTGATTAGTGCACTACATGTCCACTAGAGGGAGTTTAACATTCACACCTATTGATTAGTGCACTACATGTCCACTAGAGGGAGTTTAACATTCACACCTATTGATTAGTGCACTACATGTCCACTAGAGGGAGTTAAACATTCACACCTATTGATTAGTGCACTACATGTCCACTAGAGGGAAATTTAGCATCCCGGACAGTTTAAGAAGCCCTTCTTTCTGATTAGTGCACTATGTGTTCATTAGGACAGTCTCATGGTCACTATGTAAGTGCACTACACAGGGGAATATATAAATGTTTCCTTGACATTAAACGCAGCCGGATGAGGACAGTCACGTATTATATTGTAATGTAAATAAGACAATAAACAGAAAGTGTGTGTTTACCGAATGTCAGTCTGTCCCGGGGAAACTCCCACCTGGGGTTGTAGGGAAGCTGAGTGGGGTCGATGTAGGTGTAGTTATTCCCATCACTCACCTCAATGATCTTCCATCGGATCTCATATTTCAGCGTCTGTAGAACACACACACACACACACACACACACACACACACACACACACACACACACACATGATGACTGTCAGTGTTTATAAAGTCACATAAAGACACAGTCTCAGTAACTCACTGTACATAACAATAAATAACATAAACTAAATGTAATTGTAATATTATGTTCTAGATATAATTACTATATTATTTCTATGTAACATGTGTGGATGTAATATAAAGGAAAAGGAGTTTAATAAATATGATCATAGATCTGTCGTAGGGTTCGAACTCCACGTGTCACTCACACCCGCGTCCTGTTTCACCCAAACAGTCTCATTATTTTATAAGTTCCAGGTTTGATGAGTATCATTGTCCAGCGTTTGCTGCTGGTAGTCATGTGTGGTGTGTGTGTGTGTTATTTAACATTATATAAAGGGAGAGGTTTAGTGCTAGACCTTTGCATTATTTAGAACTTTATAGAGTTGTAATAACGTACGATGATGATGATATTTACATTAAATTACATTTAAATCATTCACAATTAAAACATCTTCATGTCAGCTAATGTAAAGTTAAGTAAGTAAAACATTTTATTATATATTCATTATATACATGATAAATACATGATGAACAACACACAAGATTTTTTTTCTTTTCTTAGTTTAATTTTTCTTTTTTTGCAGTAAAATCGTTTTATTTTCCAATTCTATTTTGCCATTTTTAGGCCATAAACAAGTCGTATAAGCATTTCACTTTAAATCAAATCAAATTCAAATTTAATTGGTCACATACACAGTCATACACAGTACGAAATGTAGTGAAATGCTTACACGACCGCCGGTGACGTTAAAAAGAGAATTAAAGCTTATAATAAGTAATAAATATGAATAAAAGAAATACAATAGAAAAATTAAATAGAAAAATTAAATAAATAACTCCTAAACTCCTAAATAAATATCACACTTTGTGTGTGGTTGTGTATGCGGCAAATAGGATTTAAATGTAAAACTGATAAATTACTTACATTATTTATTTAAAAAAGTAAAAAGCATCATTTTCTAATGTCAGAACACTTTGTGCCTCAACTGACCAATAAGAGTTAAATATTCCACTGAATTCATTTAGATAATAATAATAATAATAATTATGATAATGATAATGATAATAATAACAACAATGATAATAATAATAATAACAATAATAATAATAATAATAATAGGAGTTACCTGTTTACACCTGTAGACACAAACCCCTAACACAATGAAGAGCAGTGTGGCTGTAATCGAGGTTGCTGTGATGAGGATAAGGAACATCTGGGATGTCCAGTGCTCCGGTGCAGGTTTGGAAACATCTGTTTTAGGAAATCAGTGAGAAGAATCTGAGTGTCTGGATGTTACACACTGAGACACGGAAGAACAAAGACAGATAAAGTGACAGAGAGTTTCACAGGTAAATCACATGCTCTGTAATCATCATCATCATCATCATCATCTTCATCATGAGAGTACAGTAGCGGTGTGTCTCACACAGCAGGGGAGGTAAGCTGATGGTGCTCCGCCCGACGCCAGCCGTGTTCTCGGCTACACACTCAGCCGTGGTGTCGTTGAGCTGAGACAGCAGTAACACACTCTGTACCGTGTGAGGATGGAACTCCTCCTGCTGCGGCAGTGTGTGTTGTTCAACCTGTAACTGCACGGATGATGTGTTTCTGCCACAGCCGTCGTGTCTGAAACACACACACACACACACACACACACACACACACACACACACACACACACACACACCATTATATTACTCACACACATACATAGTACATCACAGAAGACGTCCATTACTCATCATCTGCACATCTGTCTGTCTGTATATCTGTCTGTCTGCACATCTGTCTGTCTGTATATCTGTCTGTCAGCACATCTGTCTGTCTGTATATCTGTCTGTCTATCTGTCTGTCTGTCTATCTGTCTGTCTGTATATCTGTCTGTCTGCACATCTGTCTGTCTGTCTATCTGTCTGTCTGCACATCTGTCTGTCTGCACATCTGTCTGTCTGTATATCTGTCTATCTGTCTGTCTGTATATCTGTCTGTCTGCTCAGGTCAGTTAATCCTTCATTACTGATGTTTATGTTTTTGTTTGTAATCATGCAGATGTTGCAGGTTCACATACTTGATTTTCAAAGTTACATTACGGTAGAATTTAAATCATTAAACATAACAGAAAGTTAGAAATATTTCTTCCTCTTTAAACTTGGTGAGTTTCACACTGACACACCGCAGTGGATTTTTACAGTCGATCTGTGGGGAAGAATAAATGCTGTTGCCTTTTATGACCATCCGAGCATCACGTGTATGAAAAACATAAGTTTTGCGTACGTGCTGTGAAGTTTCTCACACTGCTGCCAGGACACGCTCGGTGCCGGATAACCAGAAGCCAGACAGGTTAAAGAACCGTTCCCCCATTCAATCACCACACTCGGCTTCTCTGTAAAACACACACACACACACACACACACACACACACACACACACACACACACACACACTGAGTTTGGCAAGAAATGAACCTTAGCTTTGTCCGAATAACAAATAATTAACCTTGCATTTCCTTCCAATGACATTTTAAAAATAATTTTTTTTCTTGGGAATTATATCGTTAAAAAACCAAAAGCTGAAAGCACTTTGCTGGCACGTGGGGATGGTGAAGGCAGTGGCCGTGCAACTCCAGGGTCGAGGATCCGATCTAGACAGTCACTACCTACACAAGGACTACCCACGAAAACAGCAGCAGCACAACTTACACAGGCAAGAACTACCGAGCTGTGTTTCAGTACGGAGTGTACTTCACAGGGTGCTCCCTACTCCCTACTCCCTACTCCCCACTCCGAATGCAGTGAAAGGGAACATCCCTCGACGAAACTTCACCCTTTGAAACACTGCGAAGTCAAGAGCGCTGACGTCACTTCCTCCGTATTAATCATAATAATAATAATTCTTTAAAGGTGTACCGAGATTTAATTATTTATTACTGATTACTAACCTATATAGTATTAAAGATTTCTTGATTAAATTAAAGTTAAAATTAAAGCTTCATATTAATATGATGTCGATAATAATGATAATACTTGTATAAATTTTTCTCGCTCCATTTTATTTGGTTGACTGATGACTGCACGCTTCTGTACACGCGATAAAAGCGGACGGCATTTTTGGTTTGCTGCAGGTGGATAATTTCGTTTAATTTAATTTCAAATGTCTCGTCCAATCAGCGGTAAGCATTTCATTCGCTAACTATACCTACCTTTTCCGGTTTGTATCGGACTGGCCGAGAAGTGCAATACGAATTAACAAAACGGAAAACAAATTAACAAAACTCCCCCCTCCAAAAAAATAGTTTGGGTTTTGTTATTTGGTTTTGAATTTGTTATTTTGTTTTGGGTTTTGTTATTTTGTTTTCAGTTTTGTTAATTTGTTTTGCACTTCAGGGCCACCGTACTCATCTCATTATCATCTCATTATTATCTAGACACATTTTTCTCACACATACACAACTTATTATTATTATTTTTTTAATGAATTTCTTAAATTTTTGTGAAGCTGCTTTGAGATAATGACCATTGTTAAAAGCGCTATACAGTAGAAATAAAATTGAATTGAATTTTCTTTCCTATGAAAATGGGTCCTAATGGCTCTTTGAGTGTTTAAGGTTGATGACCCCAGACATAGACCATCACAACCTAGACCAGCACTACTTAGACAGAAACCAAAGCAAGAACTATCTGGACCAGGGGTGGGCAAGTTCAGTCCTAGAGAGCTGCGATCCTGCAGAGTTTAGCTCCAAGTAAACTTGCCTACCCCTGACCTGGACCAACACAACCTGGACAAAATCTACCTGGACCAGCACTACCCAAACAAAGAACTACCTAGACCATGAGATATATGCAGTGTTATCTTCATTTTAGATGTCAAAAGGGTTTTGTGTCTCCCGGTGTTTTCTTTTCTGTGGGAAACGGCTCCCAATGGCTCTTTGAGTCTTTACGGTTGCAGACCCCTGACCTAGACCAAGGCAACCTAGACACGAGTACCTGAACTAGGGCAAAAAAAAAGAACCATAAAGTGTTGCATTTATGAAATTAATAAACCGCTACAGAGAAATCAAAATTTTATTTCTGCATGCAACAAAATCATTTTGAAAGACGTTGGGTCTCTGAAAATAAAATACTCAATGCCAAATTGAGTCCTCCTCGAATTTATTAAATGAAAAGCTGAACCTAAATTATCCACATGCAGCAAACCCAAAATGTCGCCTCTTCTGTATGCCATCATCCTCTTATTGCGTGTACTGGAGTGTGCAGTCAGCTGTCAACCTGAATGAAACCGGGGCTCGAAAAGCTCAAAAAATCACATTTTTCTTGATCTTAGAAGATCACCATAACCTTCTAAAGTAAAATAAATTTAAATGAAATACTCATCATTTATTTTCCAAAGCCACAGGGAGCAGAGGAATGAAGTAGCCACATGGGGCTCCTGAGCCCTGGTTTGCTGACCCCTGGTCTGGACGAACTCACAACACAACTAGACAAGAACTACCTAGAGCAGCGATACCTAGACAAGAACTGCCCAGACAAGTGGAACTACACACCTAGATCAGAACTGCCTAGACCCGCAATACCTGTGCAAGCACCACTGACATAAACACTACTGTACAGTACCAAGACCAGCAACACCTAGAGTACCATAGAGACCATACAGGGATATAAATCCATGGCACTGTTTAAAAATATCTGTCAAAAGACAAGATCCCACTGACCTGACAAACCTGTGGCAAATCTATCGGGAAGCACAAGTGAAAATCCCAAACGAACAAATGTATTATTATTATTATTATTATTATTATGCTTGTGTTTGTTGTTTTATTAATGTAATCTTCACACACGTCACTAAATTAGTAGTCTTTCATTCTGTCCGTTAACAGATATTGATGTGTAATGCACTGTATGATGATGCATTACTGCAGTGTGTGTACTTACGGTAGACATGAACTTTAAAGCGAGTTGTGGCATTAATATTGGCACTCCAGGCATTAAAGCTGTACCAGCCACTCTCATTAGCTCTGATCTCCTTCATGAACAGAGAAGCGACTTGTCTGTAACTGAAACACAGGCAGGAATGTCAGTGCTGCAGAAAATACACAAGCAAACATTTTGCAAACGCACTGTACGTCTCCACATACTGAGGGTAAAACACCTCAAACACCTATTTATTTATGTGTATTAAAGTATTTAAAAAAGTTACTGAATATCAACAAAAGAATACAAATGAATCTGTCTGTCTGTCTGCCTGCCTGCCTGCCTGCCTGCCTGTCTGCCTGTCTGTCTGCCTGCCTGCCTGTCTGTCTGTCTGTCTGTCTGCCTGTCTGTCTGCCTGTCTGTCTGCCTGTCTGTCTGTCTGTCTGTCTGTCTGTCTCTCTGCCTGTCTGTCTGTCTGCCTGCCTGTCTGCCTGCCTGTCTGTCTGTCGGTTTAATCATCCATCTGCTTTCCTGTCAGTCTAAACTCAAGGTAAAGTCAATCTTTGGAATGATATGAAGTTCAGAACATTCTGGAGAACCTCCTGTAGACGGTGGTGAGCGTCTCCGTACAGGTGGGGGTGTTTATAACGCGCGGTGTGCTCCATCTCCTGCCCTGGATGTTGGGATACGCGTCAACTTCCACCCTCAGCTCCAACGTCGCCCCCTCCATCAGCTCCACTCTAGGGTTTAAACCACTCGGCTTCAGCGGCGTCAGAGACAAGAACGGCTCCTCTGTTACCCGGAAAAACAAAACACACAACCGAGCAGTTATATATAATGCTAATTAATTAACAGACAGACTGGAAGTTGGACAGGCAGTTAATAAGACAGCCTGCATTAGAGTGGGTATAAATGTGTAATAGCATGTATTATTTTGTCTCAATGTGTAATAAAATTTATTAATGTGTAATAATGTATATAAATCAGTATTACCGTATAATATTGTATAAAATGTGCGTTAAGGTGTAATAAAATGTATTGATGTGTAACAGTGTTTATATAATGTCCATGTCTTGTCCCACGTGTCTGTGTGATCATGTACAATTGCCCAATAAATCTGTTATAATGTGTAATAACAGTTTCCATCTGCATCTTGCCTGCGATTCGGAGCGAGACGGTGGCGGTGTTTGAGCCCACTTTGTTTGAGACGATACAGGTCAGATTACCAGCATGAGACTTGTTCACATGGAGGAAAGTGAGCACACTCATCACCTGGACTGTGCTGGGATCCGCCCCCCCAACCTGCTTATTAACATGAAGCACCTGTTCAATAAAACCAATAAAACAAACAAACAAACTCATAAAGACACAGGATGGAAGAGGTTCATGTGTCACGACTCATTTCAAACTTAAAAGTCAGATTCTAAACCACACGCACAAACACACACGTGCCGTTACCTGACTGCTGGAGTGTTGCCACTTGAGCACGAATCTGTGGTCAGGGTTGGAAACGTTACAGGTGAGCTCCAGTTTCTCCCCGACGATTCGGGCGCACTCGTCCACCTCCACGGACACGGCTGGTGCCATGAGCACTTCTAATCGCGCCAATGAATCAGACATTAATATGTTCAGTTCTAACATTAAACATGAGGAAGGAAACCAGCAGGCAGAGAGAAATGCAGCTAAAGTACAGTTTGTTAAAAAACTACATATTATAAATACATTAAAGAGCAGTGATGCGTGACGTATCACAGACTAATCACATTAATCAGCACTGATTAGTTTCACTTCTGGTTAACATTTAGTGTGAAATCTGACTTCTCTTGATTTCGATCTGGAACACTGAGGAATCTGTCCATGTGGCGTTGACTCGCGCCTTGCAGATGTAGTCTCCACTGTGGTGGGGCGTCGGGGCTCGGATCTCAATCTGTCCTTTGGGATGGACTGTAAATTTCAGGTCAGGAGGAGGAGCAGCTCCGTTAGCCATGCGCAGTGTGTAGTTTGTAGCGCCGGGGATTGTGGGTAAGCAGTCAAGAAGGATGTCCTTCCCCTCTTCCTCTACGATTACTGTGATGAGAGGAACCTTGTCTACTCCACCTGTCCCGAGGAGAAATGACACATCACAACCCATGTCAATATAAACAACAACAACAACAACAACAACAACAAATGTAATCAAGTCAGTGCAGGAAAGCTTTTACTGTGTTACACCTTAATGGGTACATTTTTGTTGCATAATAAATGCACAGCAATCTTTCTTTCTTTCTTTCTTTCTTTCTTTCTTTCTTTCTTTCTTTCTTGCAGTCTTTCTTTCTTTCTTTCTTTCTTTCTTATGGCCCCTGAGTGATCGCCCTATCACATGAACTTGCAAGTCCCACGTGATGGTGTGGCCTCGTGTCATGACAGTCACCTGGAGAGAGCTGATTGGATATGACTTAATTAAGTGGAAAACCATGAAAAATAATAAACTATGCACTTTAATTATTTTATTTTAAATGAATGCAGTATAATTGGCATGATGTAATGTTGCCCATGCTGTATATTATATTATTGCTGTGTGATTGTTAAGTAATTGAAGAAAAGAAGAAACAAAGGCACATTACTTTTGTTAGCATGCTATTTTTTTATTCCTTTTTATAATTTGCATTACAATTAGATAACATTACAATTACATAACAGTTTATGTAAAACAACATGAGAAAAGTTAGAACATAATCAGATGGATTGCATTAGACTTTAGTATACATGTTTCTAAAATCATAAGAAAGTGAAAAATTAAAATAAAACTTTTTTTTCATGTTAAGATTTTTTTCATTTTTTGCAACCAACAACTGGCAAAACAAACAAACAAACAAACAAACAAACAAACAAACAAACTGTTAAAAATAATATTGAAATGACCAGAGGGTAAATTTATTGCATTTTAAACTAATTCTAGTCAACAGTGACTTCATTGACCAGTTTATATTTCTGTAGTGAAACAACAAGTTTTATTATATTTATTGCCAGCAGTGACATTAAACGTAACAGCAATAATTCCAAGTGGAGTTTGAGTGCTGCACTAACTGAGTATGAGTGAGTAGCACACACACACACACACACACACACACACACACACACACACACACACACACACACACACTCACATAGGTTCTGGTTTTTGATTAAGAGTCCTCACTGATGCTCTGCAGTGAATCGTACCGAGGAAACACATAAAGGTTAGTTAGGGCTGAGCTTCAGAACGGTTCAGAACGGTTCTGGAGGTTCTGGAGGTTCTGCTGGTTGCTCACTGGCCCGGTCGGGAACGCTCCTGCACCATGGAGCCGATGCGTGACACCTGGAACAGCAGCGCCTGGTGGTTCTCCACCAGCAGACTGTGTTGACGTGCCATGTTGCCCACGTGCGTGAGCTGCGTCTCCTGCGTTTCCTTCATGGCACGCAGGAGCTTCAGGATCTCCGCCTGGACGCTGGCCTCCTCCTTGTCCTCCTGAACGATCTGCCTGAGGAGCTTCACTGTCTCCGCCAGCAAGCTTCGCGTTTCCTGCTGCTCCTGCACAAGCTGCCTCATCTCGTTGACGGCGCAGCACGCAGACGCAGGCGGCTGAGACTCGAGCAGAGACGGGTTCTCCACCACGTCCACTGTAGAGCTCGCCGTCAACTGCTCAACTACGTCTTCACTGGCTAAAGGGAGCACACATACAGCAGTGTGTGTTACAGAGTGTGTGTGTGTGTGTGTGTGTGTGTGTGTGTGTGTGTGTGCGTGTGTGTGTGTGTGTGAAGACGGGAGACAGAAAGGAGGTGTGAAGTGATTTAACACAACTGAGCAGCTTTCCAACCAAAACAAAGAATCAAACAACTATTTGTCTGAAAGTATTTGCACCCCTGACCATCACACCCCGTCTCTGATGAGCGTCCCAGATTGATTCCCCATGTATCTGCTGTTAAAACATGCTCCACTCTACTGGGAGTGTGTGTGTGTGTGTGTGTGTGTGTGTTTGTGTGTGTGTGTGTGTGTGTGTGCATGAGTGTGTATTTTTCATTCACACACTCTACAGGAGCGTTAGTGAGCTCAGGCGCTGATGTCGAGGACAAGCTCAGGCCTCTGTGTGGGACGCTCGAGTTCTCACACTCCAACACACTCTTCACACACCGTGTGTTCATGGAGCTGGCTTTGTGGATCTCAAGGGTTCCATTAGTTCCTCTTAGTTCCAGTGAAGGGGGAACTGTAACCCTACAGGAAACACAGAGATGCTCTGTACTCTAACTGCGTGATTTAGATTCTGTGTAGAGACAGAGAGTGAGAGAGACAGATAGAGAGACGGAGAAAGAGACAGATAGAGAGACGGAGAGAGAGACAGATAGAGAGACGAAAAGAGAGACAGATAGAGAGACGAAAAGAGAGACAGATAAAAAGAAACAGAGAGACAGAGAGATAGAGAGATAGAGAGAGACAGATAGAGAGATGGAAAGAGAGACAGATAGATAGAGATAGAGAGAGAGACAGATAGAGAGACAGAGAGACATATAGAGAGACAGATAGAGAGACGGAGAGAGAGAGACAGATAGAAAGAGATAAAGAGAGATAGAGAGACAAAGAGAGACAGAGAGAGAGAGACAAATAGAGAGACAGAGAGAGACAGAGAGACAGATAGAGAGACAGAGAGAGACAGATAGAGAGACGGAGAGAGAGACAGATAGAGAGACGAAAAGAGACAGATAAAAAGAGACAGAGAGACAGAGAGATAGAGAGAGACAGATAGAAAGACAAAGAGAGACACAGAGAGAGACAGATAGAGAGAGAGACAGATAGAGAGACAGAGAGACAGATAGAGAGACAGAGAGACAGCTAGAGAGACGGAGAGAGAGACAGATAGAAAGAGATAAAGAGAGATAGAGAGAGAGACAGAGAGAGAGACAAATAGAGAGACAGAGAGAAAGACAGAGAGAGACAGATAGAGAGACAGAGAGAGAGACAGATAGAAAGAGATAAAGAGAGATAGAGAGAGAGACAGAGAGAGAGACAAATAGAGAGACAGAGAGAGACAGAGAGAAAGACAGAGAGAGACAGAGAGAGACAGATAGAGAGACAGAGAGAGACAGAGAGAGATAGAGACAGAGAGAAACATATAGAGAGATGGAGAGAGAGACAGATAGAGAGAGAGACAGATAAAGAGACAGAGAGACAGACAGATAGAGAGAGAGACAGATAGAGAGACAGAGAGACAGATAGAAAGACGGAGAGAGAGACAGATAGAAAGAGATAAAGAGAGATAGAGAGAGAGACAGAGAGAGAGACAGAGAGAGACAGATAGAGAGACAGAGAGAGACAGAGAGAGATAGAGACAGAGAGAAACAGATAGAGAGATGGAGAGAGAGACAGAAAGAGAGAGACAGATAGAGAGACAGAGAGACAGATAGAGAGACAGAGAGACAGATAGAGAGACAGAGAGACAGATAGAGAGAGATAGAGAGAGACAGAGAGAGACAAATAGAGAGACAGATAGAGAGACAGAGAGAGAGACAGATAGAGAGATGGAGAGACAGATAGAGAGACAGAGAGAGAGACAGAGAGAGAGACATGTTGTGTAGTTCGAGACGTTGCATAATTGACATGTTGCAGTTACAGAATTTTGGCTTTGGTGAAATGACTTCTGTGTGTGTGTGTGTGTGTGTGTGTGTGTGTGTGTGTGTGTGTGTGTGTTTGAGGGAAAACGGACGAGTTGTGTCAGGAAACACATTGCACTGGGAGAATGTGGTCTCAAGGGGCTGTTTCCCATTCCCACTCTCACTTCTCTCTCTGTGTCCTTCTGTTTACCGCAACTGTTACACACACTCACACACACACACACACACACACACACACACACACACACACACACACACACACACACACACACCTGTCGGTACACACTGCACAGGTTTTAACCGTATTGTCTAAAGCTGCGTCTCTCACTTATTCTCTCTCTCTCTCTCTCACACACACACACACACACACACACACACACACACACACACACATACACACACACACACATCTATTTCTCCATTTGGTTCATACAGGAAATTATTAGTTTATTATTAAACTCAGAAAAAGTTATAAATGAATTTCTAATAAACATTTATAATATATTTATTTATTATTGTGATTATTAATGAATTATTGTGTAAATCACATTATTATTAAAATCAGACGTCTGTTAAAATACACAAATAAAATGTAAAATACAATAAAACTGTGATGATGATGATAATTATTATAATTATAGAAATTAAATACAATATTAAAATAATTGAACCTCAGTGTGTGTGTGTGTGTGTGTGTGTGTGTGTGTGTGTGTGTGTGTGTGTGTGTACTCACCCTGGGTGCTGACGGGCAGCAGGAGGACGATCAGCGCCGCGTAAAGCATCTCTCTGTTCATCTCATTAACTTCAGTGTCTTCAGCTCTGAGACTGCAGAGAACCGACACAGCTTTAAATACACACACACACACACACACACACACACACACACACACACACACACACACACACACACACACACACACACTTCCTCCTCACTGAGGAGGAACACCTTTGTTATAAATTTTGTTGACTTGTTCCTCGTCTGTAGTTTTAGTAAATTAATGAAATTAAATCTCTTTCTGATAATTGAAGGTTTTATAAAGTGGTTGTGTTCGTGGCGACGCCTGAAGCCCACAGAGTCGCGTCACGCAGCTCCAAACAAACTGAGACAGTCTGTAAAAAACTAATGAGAAAGAAATTGCAGAAATAAAATGTATTTAATTAATATTCATTTAATAATATTTGTAATTATTGATATAATAATTATAATTTTAAATATCTAAAAATTATTATTGAAATAAAACATTTACATTATATTACAATTACAACTACAAATATTAAATATGAAAATAAGGTTAAATAGTAAAAATGTTACCTAGTATAAGTACTATAAATAATAATAATAATAATAATAATAATAATAATAATAATAATAATAATAAATGAAAACTTTATTATAGAACAGATTATCATTTCCTTTACAATTTGTTACTTATTTGTTATTGAAGCATTCTGTATTTTGTTTTTTGTTCTTTTTGTTGTTTTGTTTCTTTCTTTTGTACTGAGGAAAGATTTTGGTTAGAGATCTGTCAAAAACAGACCCATTCTACAGCAACAACTACTGCTAATAATAATCATAATAATAATAATAATAATAATAATAATAATCATCATCATCATAATAATAATAATAATAATAATAATAATAATAATAATAATAATAATAATAATAATAATAAAATGAACTTTCCCCCATCATTTCAATTAAGATTTTCTTTCTGTTTTTTTGTCTGTTTTTTATTTCATTTATCTTAATAATCTTTTATTATTTCCTTCTATTTTATTTATTCAAACATTAAACTTTTTTAATATTTTTGTACATTTTATTTTACAAAATAATCTTGAAAATCTTAAAAAAGACTAATCACAGACTAATGTGTTTTTTTTAATCTGTAACTTTTTATTCTGTAATCTTCATTTCCTTTGTTCTCATCCTTTCTTGCAGTATTTCTGCATCGTTCTGTCGTCTGTCACGCTACACTCTAACCCTTTATCACTTTATTTATTTATTTATTTATTTATTTATTTATTTGGGTTTTGTACTGTGTAACTGCGCCTGGAGTGTGTGTGTGTGTGTGTGTGTGTGTGTGTGTGTGTGTGTGGTTTTTGCAGCTGTTCAAGTGTGTGTGTGTGTTTGTGTGTGAGTGGTTTTTGCATCTGTCCAAGTGTGTGTGTGTGTGAGTGTGTGTGTATGTTGCGGGTGTGTGTTGCGGGTGTGGTGAAGTAGAAAGAGGAATCTGGACAGACACAGAAAAAAACACACAAACGAGAAGCCACTGCACCCGGACGCTCTGAGAGGCCACTGTGAGGGACAAAGTGGACTCCATCTGTTCACACACACACACACACACACACACACACACACACACACACACACACACACACACACACACACACTCTGACTGCAGTGTCAATGTGCCGAACTTTTTAAAGATCAGACACATATTTTTCTCTTCACTTTGAGTGAATCCTGTATCTAATAAAAGTTTATTTTTTAATTCTTTTTTTATTAAATAGATTTTAAACCAAAAGTTTTTTGACCATTTACACAAGGTTACACACACACACACACACACACACACACACACACACACACACTGTTGCTGTATCAGGGACACTTGAGCACCTTGTTTAATTCCAGAATTATTTCCAGTTTACGTCCCTCACACAGAGACAGGCTGGTCTCAGCTTTGCTTCCTGGAGCAGGTCTTCAGCGGCTCAGAACTTTACATCCTCCTCGCCCGCGTGTGGTGGAGCCGTCTCACCTTCCATAGGTTTGATCATCTTCCTCCTGACAGAAGAGCTGTAGAGCACCAGCTCCATTTCCTGTAAAACATGATGCTGCCATCACTGTGCTTCACTCCAGGCTCCTGACGCTCCTCACCATTAGCTGATCATTAGATCCAAACAGTAGAGTTTTTTGCTTTCTCTGATCAGAGAACTCTCCTCCGTAATC
>NC_071118.1:29555000-29687500 GCF_024256425.1 Clarias gariepinus | reverse complement strand
CATGGGATCAAACACACCAGATCATTCATTCACTCTTTCAGATTAGAGTCACAGTGGACTCAGAACCACACACACACACACACACACACACACACAAACCAGAGAACGCTAAGGAACCCAGTCAGACACTGGGAGGACAGACAGGTCAGCCAGAGAGCCTGAAGGTGTCACGGCTACCTGCTGTACCAATGTGACACCTTATTAAGCATTAGATAGACCAAAGTTAGATATCTGACAAAACTAGGGTTCTTAGAGGAGCTTGTTCATGATTTTAGGAAGATCTAAAATACATGGAGGTTTAAAGAAATCTGCTGTTGAGACAGAATACCTGAGCAGTGGTGTTTTAGGATCCGAAAAAAAAAAACATCTGAGGAGATGATTGAGAAGATTTATAAAAGAAGGAGAGAGAATAAAAGAGAAGAAAGCCAGAACAGAACTGTCAGCAGTAGATGATCCTAGATCAGGGGCCATATTTACCAAACGTCTCAGGGTAAGAAATCACTCCTAAGTGGCCAAAATTCTCAGAAAGACACCATTTTGGTCTTATTTTCTAGGGTAGGAATAAGAGCTGTACACCAAATTCTTAGAAGAGGAAATCACTCACATCTCCACCACAATCCGAGTAGCAAGGGAATTGCGTTCAGGCAGAGATGCGGAAGTTTTAGTAACACCGAGTGACCAGGAGCTCATAAAAGACAGGTTTGGACAAAATGGGAATATTTTTCTTTTCTTTTCTTTTTTTTCTTCTCATGCAGTATGTAACTGGTCTGATAACGGACATGTTGTATCCTGACTACACAGGCTACTGATACTGTTTTTTTGAGATTCTCAGTGATAAGCAGTTGGTAAGTTGGTTTGTGCTGCAGACTGACAGGTGTCACTGATGCTTTCACAAATCACCTCCGTTCACTTTCTATCTTTAGAGGTAAGAGTAGGGCAGAATTTGACTTTAATTATTCTTTCACATTTTACTTCCTCCTCCACAAGCTAAACGCTGGTGTACCAGGTGACAGGAGACCTAGAAGAACCCACATTCCTGGAATACTATTCATTTGGTGTAGGTGGGCAGGATGACCACAGGACTAAAGGGGGCTGGAAAACTCACTGATGACTTCTGGGTAACACCTTGAGAAGAATAGTGTAGAGCAGGAAATACTAGTTCAGTGCTCAGGGTGTGAGAAACCTGCAGAGGAACTGGAAGGTTCAGAGGTCAAAGAGTTCCGAATTCTAACATGGAGTTGCTTTCCAAAAACATGTTCAAAATGTTTGGTGTGTGTGTGTGTTAAGCATATTCACAGGGCTGTGTTTTAACTGTTTACCCAGTGTAACTAGACTGCTGGATAAGCAGCGATTGCACACGGCGAGTCGTTTCATCACTCGTCCCTCTTCACTCGTCCTTATCAGGGAGGGAGGGATAGAGAGATGCAGCGGCCATGTTTACCAACGTTTACCAACCACGCTAACACAGGCAGGGCGCGGCGGCCAAAGGGCAAAGCCATCACAGCGCATAAGCAAACACACCATGAGCCCGAGCAGATCATCGACTCGCGCTAATGCGGTTTAAAATGGGCCGACGCTGCAGCATCTTCACCTATTAACGCTTTTTTTAAAACACAGAAATCACATTGAGGTCACTTTTTAAAACTGATCACAAAGATGTGCAGCTATGAGACACACACTTTTTAGGAATTAGCCAGTTTGGTAAAAACATGTTTAGCCTTGAATCTGGGTTCGAGTAAATCTCATTAAGAGACTCAGGAGCAATTAACACCAACAAAAGCGGATCCGCAAAGATCATTTTCCTTCAGCAGGGTTTTTTTCTTCGTCTTTCTTTTGTTTTGCAAAACAAACAAAAAACTCAACATCTGTTAGAGATCATATGGCTAAACTCGCTGGCCATAAACGCTGTAACAGCTGGGTTTAAGAGCGGAGAAAGTGAGAATTAGTCATTACAGGGTTTAAAAGAGAATCATGATGACCATCAGGTCCAATCGCCACTGAGATGTTATAACAGACTTGCTATCCTATAAAACACTCATTTCACACACTACACTGTGGCCATGTCCGGGTCAGTTAGTGAGGGCACGGAGTCAGACGGATGGGATTTTAAACCCATTCATGAATTTGCAGTGTAAATGAGTAATGTGGGAGAAAAACACACTTCCTGTATCCAGCTACGGAGGGTTTGGATGCCAGTAAATCATAAAAGACAACAGTGCTAACCTTTGTTCACCAGGAAGAGAGAGAGAGAGAGAGAGAGAGAGAGAGAGAGAGAGAGAGAGATGCACTTCATAAGAAAGTATTTCCCCACTTTTGACTGATAATTATAATATGTTCCCATTAGCATTAGCCTTAGCATTAATGCATGTGCTGTGCTACAAATACCAGTGTTCAGATTTAACCCTAAAGTAGGTGTGGCCTAACTTGCGAGTGTTTTTTACATTCTTGTGTTCTTTCTCTCTTTCTTCTTTCTTGTCAGTATAATTGTTTATAGTTGGTCTCACCTACAGATGTACTTGCATTTTTAAATTCGGTTGATCTTAACAAATACTTCCAACATGTACTAATCCTAAATTCCTATGTTTGTATAAACAGAAAAAAAGAGATTTGATGAAAATTTCAACTGATTATATCCAGAGTTCAGATCTTAACCTCGATCAGAACTGACTTTCAAAGCAATTTCTATCAGTAACATCCTTTCATAAAGAATCGTGCACTATAACTACACACTTTACACTTTTATCAGGACTCGGATTCTCATGAGAGATCTCTTTTCAGTAAACATGACGTTAATTGTTAAAACAACAGGAGGCATTTGCTTCTTTCCCCAGTGGGTCATAAAGTTTATTAGAGGGCCGTGTCATAAAACCGCCCTCACCACAGTAACACAAACGCGCTCGGGGAAAGTCAATACACAGCGATCTAAACACACGGACCTGTTAGAAGAAAACATTAGCGTCCTTCCATTTAACCGCTCAAACAAAAAACATCCAAAAACGTACATCACTAAGCCGGGCCTGAGTGAAAAGAGACAGATTTTTATCTCTGCAACATTTAATCTACAGATAAAACAATACCGATTTTTCAGTCGATTAAAATGAATCAACATGAGACTATATATTGTCAAAGAAGTGAAAGTTATCTTTTATTTTTGTTAAATAATTTATTCATAATTAACTTTTATCTCCAAACCTGTGTTGAAAAGGTAAATTCACGACTCCACCACCGGCACGTGCGAGATCTGCCGCACTTCACCTGGATTGCTGCTCAGTCCTCACACAGCGCCGTGTTTATGGGGCAGTTTTACCATAAACTCTCATTTACAATATACTAACTGCCCCCCTAATATCCTCTATATTGGTGAGATTTATTCTGAATAAACACTGAAGTTGTAAAGCAATAGCAATCAGAATGCAGTAGTGGTGTGCAAATTACAGACAGGTTTAAGTGGCCGTGGTGCGTTACGGCTTTTAAAGCAGACCGCTGGAATTTAAACACAGATAACGGGACACGCTCAGACACATTTATGCGCTTTAACAACAAGATGTCTTAAAATATATAAAAGATATAAACAGTACTGATCATAATAATAGGAGTGTTACAGTAACGGGAATAAACAGCAGAAGCTGCGCTAGTAAGAGAAACTGCAGCGATAATACTTGATATATAAAAATGGTGATGTCCAGACGAGGCCCAGACGGTAGCCGCAGTGGGATGTTCCTGGTCAGCGGTGGTCAGAACCTGAAGTGCTACATGGAAGTGAAAACACACACTCTGTAGCCTCGCAGCACAGATTAGCGTACATCTTTAATTTTTTTCTTCTAATTTAAAGAATCAATTTCTACAAAGAAATAAATTATCTGCTGAAAGTATGAAAAGTTTAATAAAATTTCAGGTACGTTTAGAACTGGAGCTGATGGTGTGTTGTATCGCTGTAATCCTGTAAGACATTTGATTAGATTTAAAATATCTTCACATGTTAAGATAAAGATTTTTTGCTCATTAATACCAGTAATTCTAATTCTCTAATTAGGTTGTGACTCCAATTGGATTTAGTTATTAGTGTGCAGGAAGTAACAACAACAACAACAACAACAACAAGAGGGACTGAGCTAACAGCAGTAATAACAGTAATAATGTGGTATAACCCTCATACAGCTGTGGCTGCTGCTGCTGCTGTTAGTGATGTTAATTCTGATTAAGCTACACGTAAATCACAGCTTTTACACAACACAGGTGGGCGGAGCAACTAGAGCTGAAACTGTACTGTACCATTGGTACTACTAGCACCTGTACTACTATTACTGAGGTGTTCGGGTGAGGATTAACTGTAGCACTGGCTACAAGAACAATGCTAATGCTAATGCTAATGCTAATAATAATAATAATGTTGAACTAGTAACATTACTGCTACAGTTGTTGAATTTAATAAATTTTTGCTTTATTTATTTCAGTCTTGTGCAAACTGTAACACACACACACACACACACACACACACACTTTGCAAAGCTCCAGTTAAAGACTTTCACCCTGTACTCACCTCAACTCATTAACCTTTGTCTCAGCCGATAAATATAAGGATTTCACCATGACCAAGTGGAAAAGGTGTGTGTGTGTGTGTGTGTGTGTGTGTGTATTACGAATGTTGAGTTCAAGTTTAGTATCATAAAATCTGGTCACGCTCTGTGAATGATTGACTCTCACTCGGATTGTGATGTGTTCTGTAAGATCTCATGACATTTCTATAAACTTTTGAAAACCACAAACGGTTTCTCACACTGAGGGGGCGGAGTCACGCTTATCACCCCAAATCTGATTACTTTTCTGTAACAGCATGACCCTGAGATTTTATTTCTCTCATACCGCAGCCTGGTATGTGGACGTGGCGTTTCCTCCCGTCGCTGGAGGTCTTTGTCCAAACGTCTTCCTGTTTGAAGGCACTGATTAAAAGCTCGGAGTGTTCAGGTGCTGATAGAGAGCAACAGTGAGCTGGTCAATGCCGTGCACACAGTAGGGCTCGGGTCTCAGGAGGGTACAGAACAGCACCGCGTCTCTTTATCCATTTATATTTACATTAAATGTTGTGAGGCGAGCGAGTTCCTGTTGTCACTGACGTTATAGCAGCTATAAACACAATCGCTCTAGCAGTTAACTTGACTGTGTGTGTGTGTGTGTGTGTGTGTGTCATCTGACTTGGGGAATCCTGTAACATCATCTCACTTATCTACACAAATTATTATTATTATTATTATTATTATTATTATTATTATTATTATAATAAGAGATGTATTAAACTTCCTTTTTCATTTGCCTCGGCTCATCAAACCAACACCAATTACATATTTATTTAAAGCTTTAATTCTCTACTATTTATTTTTAGACTTTGATTATTAATACAATATTAAAGGACAAATTGTATTTAATGCAATTTATTCGATCAATTCTTGAAATGTTTTTTTTTTACTCATTTACTATAATTTAATTACATATTAATTAAATTGTATATTTATTGCATTCTTAAAATCAGAAACTAAGATTGATTTATTTCTTTATATTCATGATTAAAAAAAATTATAATAATGCATTGAATTTAGCAAAATCTTTATTTATTTATTAATCAATTTATTTATTATTTGCTTGCTTAATTTACTTTTATTGTTGAAGTTTTAAGAGTCTATTTAAACAGCTCCAAATTTGTTAAATGAATATTTGTGTTTGGCAGCTCATTAAATCAGCAAAAACTAAAATTTAAATTGTCTTTAATCAGCCTCATAACCAACTAACACTCAGATTAATGTCAGTACACTCCGCTGCTTTGCTTTTTAACGTTAATGCATTATTCAGTAAATCCGTGTGCATGTAGACTGTGATGAAGTGATGAAGTGATGAAGTGATTTGTGATCCTGAGCGCTGCAGCCTCGTCCCTCAGCACCGCCATGAGCTCTGAGAAACATTTATTTATTTTAAATGTGAATAAAAGAGGTGGGATGCTACGTGTGTGTTTCACCTGTCTGTGTCGTTGTCACCTGTCTCATTAATGTTTGACTAAAGTAAAGCAATAAAGGCTGTAGATTATGGAAAGGTTGATCATGTCAGGGTTGTAAAGATCCCGCGGTTTATTGCTCCGAGCGCCGTTTTACCTTGACACGATTTGCATGTGAGCCTTTGACCCTTTCCGAAGAACTCGCAGATCCTGACCTCACTGTTCCACCTTCACGAGTCTTTCTGTTCCTTAATGTCACTGTGATGCCACTCAGTTCTGTCGAGAACCTTTGTGTGTTTTAGCGAGCAGTCTGGTTTTATCGTGAGTTCACACACACTACACGCAAGTTGGGAACACCAATTAGCTTAATGTGCATGCAAATCTGTGTCCAGTTCATGAAATTATCATGTGATATGAAACAGTTTTAAAACACATTCAGTGAACTATTTGTAGCTCTGTAGAAATAAGCTCCGCCCATTATTTTATTTATTCATTTTGGATGGGGGGGGGGGGGGGTCTGTTCTTATAGAGTCTGTTATTATTAGAGTTGTCTAGATCTTACTTGTGTAAATGGTGTTTGTGTAGATACGCAACAATGTAGTAAACTCTTATAAATAAGATTAAAATAAAACTAATCCAGTCATTCTTAACCATAATTTTTTAACCATTAATTTAACTGCAGAATGAAAAAAATAAAAGCTTAAAAATATTCAAGTGCTTTGAGAAACAGACCTGATGATATTCTGTACGGGTCAGTGTAACACATTTGACTAGTCACTAAACATTTTCAGTTTTCATTTCACAGATATATATTATATTATATAACAGTAACAAAGTGGAACAGAATAAGTGGTACATTAGATTTCAATATTAATACTATAGTTATACAGATGTTGAACACTTCATTTAACTATCATTCTGCCCCCTGCTGGCGGTGAGCAAAAGTGCATTTTAGGAAATTTCAGCACTCACTCTCTCACACAACCACACACACACACACACACACACACACACACACACACACACACACACACACACCAGGGGTGATTCTGGGATTTTGTATTGGGGGGCAAGAATCAGTCTGGGGGTGGTTTGTAAACATAAATATGTTTACAAACACCCACATTAAAGTCTTTCTAAAACCGTCCTTCTGATCTCAGTTCACTAACAGTGGACGTCACTACAGATCCTTCTAGTCTTATGCAAAGGTTAAGATGTGCCCAACTTCCTACAGTCTAGGTGACTAAAGCATATCAGATAGAAACTTTGCATCACCAGCACTTTGCAGAATGTTGCTGGAAGCTCAATGAAAGGCAAGTCAATTTGGGCTCCATCATGTCCCTGGACTAACAGAGGGTTTTGTCATCCAGTCCATATCTCTCTAGACAACTGATGATCTTTTCTTTTAAAACTATTAAAAAAGACAAACAAACATAAATAAACACAAACTCTTAACACGAACAATAACTAGAATATCAAAAAGGCTAGATAACAAGAAAACCGCATTTCACATCACAGGAGATGCAACACATAAACCGACTTAAAATGACTATTTATAGCGACAACAATCAGCAACCTGGGTTCAGATGAGAGGACCATCACCTGACCCAGGTGCACTCTGGGAAACGAAGTTCACAACTCAAAAGGTCCCTGGGCTTACAGCGCCCTCTAGAGGTTAACACTGACATAAACTATCAGCTTTTTTGAAAATGTAAAAAACTCTCATGTACTTCTCCCTTATAATAATGAAATTTGTTCTTTTTTCATGTCCTTAGTTTCATCGACTGAACACTGAATGTCTCACTCTGTTTGATCTCTTGGATGTTATGCCGAACCATCCCAGCCGAACACTCCAGGATTTATTTTTGTGGTGTATTGCTTGTGTATTTAGCATTTCTGCTAGATGTTTTTTTTCTTTACTATTATATTGTGTTTGGCTATTTGCTCCAATATGGCCAGAAAGTTCTCTGCTTCACGATGGCCTCCTTAAGGAATATTTTGTGTAACAGTAAGCAGGAGAACATCTGCCACAGGTTTTATATAGTCCTGGTTCTCTTTAACTCTTTTCTGGTTGTCTTTATCCATTGATGTTTTGCTCTCAGCTCCCCCTTTTCTATTTAGACGATGCGAACATGGCATTTACATGGTGCTCTGATCTGGAATGCATCGCCAACCGCACCGTCCTTATATAGTGTTTATTTCCAGTTTGCACAACCAGAGATTGAAGTAAAGGGGCAAAGGAGAATGAAAAATGTCTGCATGCAAAACAATAGGCCGAGTTCTGATGTTGTGAATATGTAGAATTAAATGTCCTATTATTTACTTGCTGCATTTTAGGAAACATATTCAGCGTAGGCTGAAGATGGATTGTGAAATATCTATACATATTAATACAGTAAAGATTAGTCTCCATTATTTTAACATTAACAGTTTTCACAGTAAAATGGTCTGTTAGTATACCGTGAGGACCGACTAGAATAACAAATTCTAATGCAGGTAGGAGTGGGCGGTGCCTCTGTCACTGTCACCTTTAGAACCTGAATCACTTCTGCTGAACAGCCTGATAAGAGCCAGGTGTTCTTCACCCTCAGCGGTTTGCGAGCTTCCATCACTGGGTATCTAAAACATAAATGGTAAGACTTTACAATACGTTTTAGTTGGTAACATTAGGTAATGCATTAGCTAACATGAACTAACAGTGAGCCTGACAGTTTTCCAGTATTTATTAATCTTCGTTAACTTTAATACTTGTAAATGTTAGTAAATTCGTAAATACTTGTTTGTGTTATTGCTTTAACTGATCCTAAAAAATACACCTCTGAATTTACTCAAATTAATGATTGCTGTAGAAGTATTTTTATTATAAATTCATATTAACTAACAATAAAACAAATGAAACAAATGAAACAAATGAAATGTTGTAAAGTGTTACCACATAAATCCATATGAAGAAAATGACCAGGTTTAATAGGTTTATCTGTGAAGCGGAATCTTGTGAACTAGCTGTCATCTGTCTGGTCTGGTCCTTGGGCTTCATGATGTTGTTTGTTTACTAGTGTTCTCTAACAAACATAAGGTGACTTCTGAAGGTGATTGGTTCCACTGGATTTTATTAGATTTTTTTTTTTTTCAGATTTTCTTCCCTAATTTAGTAGTATCCAATTCTACCCAGGCACTGGAGGCTCTACTGCCAATCAGTCGGGAGGGGCGCAGACCGACCCACGTGTTTCCTCCGATCCACGTTCGACCAGTTTTTTCGAACTGCTCACTCATGCAACATTGGGGGCGGCGTAACACACTCGGAGGAACAGTGCTATCCACTCCATCCGCCTGCGCGAGCTCACAGACGCCCCTGATTGGCTTGTAGAGACATCATTAATGTGGGAGCACGAGTACCTCTCATCCCTCCCCCTGTTAGAGCTCGGCCAATCAGCTCTCTCTAGGAAACCGGAGCCTCCGGAGAAAAGTCACCAAGAGAATGTGGGGAGAACCTGCACCCGGTGCCAAGAGGTGCATATCTTTCATATCTTTGATGAATCATATAAATCATAATTTGTAATATCTTTTTTTATATTACACAAAGATAACCAGAGTAAATACAAAATGCAATGATTTTATTTATTAAGGGAAAAAAGCTGGCCAAACCTACTGGCTCCATGTGAAAAAGTTATTGCCCCCGTCCTTGATAAATCATAAATGAACTAGGTTTTTTTTTTTTTTTTTGGAAAGCTGAGTTTAATTACAAAAAAAAATCTAAAAAAGCAACACAATCTAAAAAAATTCTAGAACAGATGAGAAACAAAGTAAGTTACGTATCAGTGTGGAAAGGATTACAGAGACATGTCTAAGGCTTTGGGACTCCAGTGAACCACGGTGAGAGACTTTATCCACACTTAGAGAAAACTTGGAACAGTGGTGAACCTTCCCAGGAGCAGCCGGACGTCCAAAATTACTCCAAGAGCAAAACAACGCCTCATCCAGGAGATTATAAAAGAACCCAGTAGAACATCTAAAGACCTGCAGGCCTCACTCGCCTCAGTTAAGGTCAGTGTTCTTGATTCAATAAGACAGAGACTGGGGGCAAAAATGGCATCCATGTGAGAGTTCAGAGGTAAAAGACACTTCTGTCCAAAAAGAACAGAAAGGCTCGTCTCACAATCACCAAAAAATATCTTAATTATCTCCAAGACTTTTAGGAAATATTCTGTAGACTGATAAGACAAAATTTTACCTTTTTCAATATAAATTAAAGAAAGGTCTGTACACATGGTCAGAACTCACTCTGTCAATGATATCTTTAACTTTTATTCATTGGAGGACCCGAAACCAGTCTCAAAAAAACTTCAGAAACTTTTCCAGGCTTTTGTCTTTAGTAAAATCTGCAGCAGAAATAAAATCAAAACATTCAGTAGAAGGGACGTTATGATCAGTTATGTGTCATATGTTAAAGGATCCAGCACTTTTTTTGGATGAATATAGCATTTTTTTCCCTTGAGGTGAGCATGGTTATAATCAACGTGATTTTACCGTGTACAGTATATACAGCAGGGAGTCAACGAGAATGTCTATCACCGCCACACTCACTGCTGCAGCAAAGCGACAACAGGCAAAATAAATCAGTCGCATTTCAAAGTCATTCTTGAAATGACCTTCAGGTGGCGTAAGGTGACATTTGGCAAGACAGACGCAATTGCCGCAGTTTTTAATTGTAAGTAGAGATTAAGTCATAAAAAATGTAAAATAAAAATTTCCACATCCGAGTACTTTATACAACAAACATGAAAAAAATCTGAGCTATTGACATTTACTATATAATAATGGGGGGAAAAACACTGGTTAAAGGTTGTTTAGACCAGCTGACAATTTTATTTGTACAAAGAATGAACTGTTATTTACCCTAATAGAATAAATACACTTAAGTGTATTACAAATTTATTCAAATCTTTTATAGAACATTGCAGATATATTAACAAAAAGTTGTACCATCAGTAAATATATACAGTTAATAAAACTCTACTAACATCATGCTTTTACCAATTTTTGGAATTAATCTATAAACAAACTTAAAAATAAATGCATTATAGTAAACTTTCCAAAATAAAATTATAGGAAAATATACTTTAAGTGAAAGGTCAATATAATTTCCAAAGCACACTTATGTAAACTTTGTTTTTCAATTTGTATTTGTTTTTCAAATACAATTGGGGTATTTTTTAAAATATGCTCAAAACAATTGTTGTAACAACGTACAGGAAGTATACATTAGAATAAAGAAATATGTATATAAGATTAGGATATAATATAATCTAAGGTAGTCTCACTATATTGTCAGTTAAATTTGTATTTGTACTTAAAAACTGTACTTCATTTGTACTTATTCATATGTACTTATTTGTGCTTATATTTAGTGCACTACTCTCTCATTTTTGCACACTGAATCATAAAGCTACACCTGCACGACCCGCAACAGCATTAGAACTAGAGTCTACTGTAGAATAGGGGCAACATCAGCTGCTTCTACTGTGAATTCACATCTATTTTTTATTATTATTATTATTATTTAGTTTTTTGTAAACATAGCAGAGGAAGTGCAGAGGCTAAAGAACTGGTGCAAAGACAACAACCTGTTTCTGAATGTCGATAAGACAAAAGAGATGGTTGTCGACTTCAGGAAGACATGGAGCGACCACTCTCTGCTGAACATCGATGGCTCCTCTGTGGGGATCGTCAACAACACCAAATTCCTGGGTGTCCACCTGGAGAAGAACCTCACCTGGTTTTTTAACACCAGCTTTTTGCATATGAAAGCACAACAGTGTTTTATCTTCCTGAGAAGGCTGAGGAAAGAAAAGCTTCCACCACCGATCCTGACCACCTTCTATAGAGGAACCATCGAGAGCATCCTGAGCAGCTGCATCAGTGTCTGGTTCTGGAATTATACCATCTCGGACTTCAAGACCCTACAGTGGATAGTGAGGACAGCTGAGAAGATCATCAGGATCTCTCTTCTCTCTATTGAAGACATCTACACCACACGCTGCGTCCGCAAAGTCACAAGCATTGCGGCTGATCGGACACACCCCTCACACACACACTTCACACTCCTGCCATCTGGAAAAAGATGCATTCGGGCCTTTCCACAAGCCATCCGTCTCCTCAACTAAAAGGGCCTGGACTGAAACACACACACACACACACACACAAACTGTAATTGAAAATATCAATTAAAAGGTCCATAAAGAAACTTGAATGGTCATGGTCTTATGGCGAAACCCAGTAGCTACTATAATAATTTTAGCGAGTATACATCATGTTTAATATGTAACTAATGTATTTATTTATTGGTTTGTTTGTTTGTTTGTTTGTTTAGTGCAGACCCTATGATTTCGAGACACTAACAAGGCTCTGTGTCTCAGTCCTGCACAGCAGTGGATGGCTGTCAAAGAGACATTTGACAATGTGATCTTTTGCATAAAACTGCAATAAAAACTGCAATTAATACATTAATCATCTTCAGAAGGTTTGCTGGTGGTGGTACAGCACAACAGGGTGTTACTGGAATGTAGAAATTTCATTTGTTAATTTGTTATTATTAATTATCAAAGTAAACTATGATGATCATAACAGCCTGTTGTATTTTATTCTAATAATAAGAACACAAAACCACAAGGGTTACATGATAAAATCTAAAGGCTAACTGTGTTAACGTTTACTTTTGCTTTAAAGTAAAAATAAGAAATGCCTACATTTTATTTAAATGGTACATTTGTACTGTAGTTTTAGTACTGGAATTAAGAATTTGTTTAATTACAATGTTTAACTTGAATTTATCTGCTACCATGTGCAGCTCTAAAGAATGTGCGGCTCATTAATCCCTGAGAGAATGAACCAAGGCCCGAGGTGTCAGTCTATAGTTATACAGTGTCATATAACAAACGCACAACCCTAATGCTGTCGCTGTGGGGGACGCGGTGGTAAAGCCATTATTCTGGTTAAGTACCATCTGTACACAGAGTATGCCAAGACACCACGACTTACTCCAAAAAAGGCAGGTAGACTATGAAAACTGAACCTTCAAAGATGAATGGACTGTCACAGTCGGGCCAGGCTCCAACGCTAGCCAAACACAACGCCCTTTATCCCCAGAATATTAACCATGATTACCTGAAGTCAATTAAGGCACGCCCATAAGAAGCACACACCACACGACAGCCATTGTCCAGGCTCATATTTGCCAGAGTGGGCCAAATCACTGAGATTGCAGGTAGGAGGTGTATTGTTCATGCTACTTACCTGTACTCTGTGTTCCCCAGAAGTCTCCGTGTCTGTTTCCAGTATACCCATCTTCGCAGCTCCGCGGTGTGTGCCTCCCGTCGCTCCCAGGCCTCCTCCATAAAGAACTCCACGATAATCTTCGTCTCCACGAAAGGAGACACGGAAGGAAATCTCAGCCGACATCTGAGAATCGGCACAAGTAACCCTCTAATAAAGACTTGCAGTATATAACACTGACTCTTCTAAAACACTGCCGCTAACTCTCTCTCTAACAATAAAAACCGCTCATCATTCAACTTACTATCGTGTGTATTGTGTCCGTCCTTGTTACATGGACAGATCTAAGAGTGATAAATTTATTTTATTTTTGATTACTAAATGTAATGAACAGTACATTAGCTTTAGAAATACAAATGGTTGTCATAACCTTAAAACTGTAGCCGAATTCTTCTTCTTTCTTTCCTCACAAACACAACAGCTGCCAAAGCTTCTTACTGTACATGTATTTCCCAGTTTCTCAGGCCACTGATTTATTTTGATAAACTTTTGCAGTTGCTGGGTGTTGACTGTAACTTTCATCATGGTCATGATATTGTAAAATCCTGTTCCAGTGAAGTGAAACTCTACTGCAGTTCCAGCTAACTGACCTGGCTCTGATCCAGCTTCAGGAGGAACCTTCACTGTTGCTTTTGGAGTAAATTTCCCATTCTGCTGATTCAGCCTCTCAGTCTGGATGTTCGACTGGAGAAGCTGGTCTGAGGACAAACTAACACTCATGGTTAGACAGTTGCTGAAAGTTTGTGTCACAGAGAGCACCTGTGATGAGCGTGTGCCTAAATCTGTTGTTGCTCCTCGCTTACTCCATAGGCTCACTAAGTAGGCGGGTTCCCCTTCTGCAGGTGTGTGAAGGGGCGGGGCCATTGGTAAAGGGCACGACTAGTAAAATATTATTATCCAATATTATTGAATCTCTGAGTTTCCCTGCCCTATAAGACTAAGGTGGAAAGTGTAGCCCAGGGCCCTGAAGGTTTACTGAGTAGAGTTGCACGGTGGACGCTGTTTGAGCCACTGCCCACGCGGGCCCGCTCTGTCCGCCGCATAGCTCGCCAACCTCGTGTCCACATGCCAGCTGGGCAGTGTCTCCTGTGGGTCCCTTCCCCATTTTCTCTGAAGAAAATAACACCCTGCCTAGTGTGTGTGTGTCTGTGGTGCCGCCCATGCGTCAAACACATCACACTTTCCAGAAACCATGTCTTCAGGGAGACCAAACAGGTGAAACATCTTGCTGCATGACCTCTGCTCTCCCATGAACATGGGCAGCTCTGTTAGTTGAATATGGTGGCAGAGTTTGGAGAAGCAATTGATGATGCGGAGCAGAGTTACAGTGTAACCTGGAGAGGTTAGAAACGAAACCCAGAGCAATATGGCAGAACAGTCATGCTAGAAGATACAGTAGGTATAGTGCTCTGTGGAGAACTGACAAGAGGATCAAGACTGAACAAATTATTCATGGCATGATCATCAATTCTAGTCAATGATTAGTCTATTTCCTGTCCCTGCGAATTGACCAGACCAAAAATAGCCATATGGCTAAGATAAGATAAGGAACGTTCTGATAAATCTTTATTAATTCAGAGGAAATTAGCAGCAGCTAAGCTAAGCACAGACTAAACTAAACACATTATATACAGTTTTTTTAATTGGTTTGACACAGTTTTCACAAGCAATTGGTACATTTTCAAAACTTTTAGTACTTATATCACAACAGATCATCAAAAATCCATCAAAAGTTTCAAACATTTTGATGTTGATGAAAATTTATGTCCCAGTGTTAATGACCAGCTGAATGAATTGTGTGAAAGTCATTGTCATAAAAATATATTTTGCTTATGTAAATGACTTTTTTTTTTATAAAATCCTTTTGTGTGTGTGTGTGTGTATATATAAATGTCTGTTTATGTTGTTTATTTTGACCTGTTCCTGTTGCAGTTTTACCCTGCATGTATGGACACTTTATTTCCACCCCAAATTTTACCCTGAATGTTTTTTTACTTTTAATCTTCAGTTATTCTAAATAAACTACAAACAAAGAAATATGGTTTTGTCCTTGTTAGGTTTAAATGTAGAGAAGTTGTGTCCGAGCTAAGTTTTAAGCTAAGAGAATAAGAGTTATTTCTTGTTGTGTCCGCTGCACCCTGGTACACTCACCGGTCCGGGCCCGATCAACTGGGAGAGAAAACCACACACACACACACACAGGCATGATATCTGAAGATCGTTTATTCTCAGCAAAGAGAGCACATTTAAACGGTGCTGCGTCCCGAACATCAAAGGAACCAGTCATTAACATGTCAGTCACGAGACCCGGAGACAGACAGGTGAGAGGAGATACATTCACATTCTCCTGATTAAACCAAAGGGCTCTAGCGGACAGGAGCCATTTGGATGTCTCCTCGTCTGGATACAGGATATAGAAGGTGTTACCACAGAGGGCATGAGGAAGCACAGTGAGGGGTCTGTTCTCACAGCACAGGAATCTTCTTATTAGATTACAGTGTCTTACAATATTATAAAACCTTACAGTCCTCAAATTATTTTCTTTCACTAAGTCACAAAGCACTTTCCTACAGTAAGTCACACACCTGACTAAAAGGGATAATTATACAGCTCATTATGCAGGTCTTTGTCTTCTCTGGTGTGAATTACAGCCTTTCTAAACAAAAAGTGTTTAAATAAATTCATTGCTTTCTGCCAATTTAAAGTAAAACTTCTACAGTACAGGATCCAGGTCACAAAAGTCTTGTACACAAATGTCATGAATGTGTTTTGTGGTCTTATTTTAGTGACTTATTTTTGTTGTTGTTGTTGTTGTTGTTTTCAGGCTTGTTGTTCAGTCTTGTTGTTTTCATTTTTAATTCATACACATTCACATTTCTTACAAAATAAAATAATTCTTATTTGACTGATGTTAACATCTGTTTCTCTGAGGACTTGACTTGGCTGTAGTTGCTCCATAGTTCAGGACTGGAGTTTCCTACAAGTCTACCTGCGTCTCCAATAACGTACTAGACTCCATATTAACATCAATTAACATCAACTGTTATAGCTGAACTGGCTAACACACCAAACACACAGTATGAGTGCAGATCAATCCCTGCTATCCGTTATCACCCAGATGAGGATGGGTTCCCTGTTGAGTCTGGTTCCTCTCAAGGTTTCTTCCTATTACCATCTCAGGGAGTTTTTCCTTGCCACTGTCGCCCTCAGAATGTTCATCAGGGACGATCGGACCATTTTTATTCATGCGCACTCACAATCCATACAGACTTAAATAATTCTTTTGATTGTGTAAAGATGCTTTTTAACAATGACAATTGTTAAAAGCGCTATACAAATAAAATTGAATTGAATTAAAAGTTTCCAGGCTACTGCTTTATTTTGATAGATTTTTGCAGTTGCTGGGTGTTTACTGTAACCTTTATTATAGTCATGATATTGTAAAAATTCTGTTCCAGTGAAGTGAAACTCTACTGCAGTTCCAGCTAACTGACCTGGCAAACCTTTGTTCCTGCTCACATCCTGCTGCTTTTGGAGTAAAATATTATTTAGAGGAAATTTCCCATTCTGCTGATTAAGCCTCTCAGTCTTGATGTTTGACTGGAAATGCTGGTCTGAGGACAAACTAACACTCATGGTTAGACAATTGCTGAAAACTTGTGTCACAATGTGCACCTGTGATAAGCAATGGCAATGGTTTGCTTCTTACCTAAAAGATCAAGGTCATATGAGGTAACATGGAGGGAATCTACATCTGCCCCACGTAGACTCTCTACTGGTGTCCCGCAGGGCTCAGTACTTGGTCCTCTTCTGTTCTTCCTCTATACCTAGTACATCTCATCCTGGATGGCTGCTCATCAGGTATAAGCTCAATCTGATTAAAACCAAACTGTTGTTCATCCCTTGTGACTCATCCCCAGGTCAAGACCTTGTGATATCACTCACTCCTGGCAGGCCTGCATCTGTCCACGATTCGTCTCCTGCAACTGATCCAGAATGCAGCAGCACGTCTCGTTTTTAACCTTCCCAAGTTCTCCCACACCACCCCACTCCTCCGCTCCCTGCACTGGCTTCCTGTAGCTGCCCGCATCAAATTCAAAACACTGATGCTTGCCTACAAAGCTAATAATGGCCCAGCACCCACTTACCTCTCTGCTCTAATCACACCACGCACTGCACCACGTTCCCTCTGGTCCTCCAGTACTGCTCGCCTCATCCCACCATCTCTCGGGGATCGAGGGCGGCATTCATCCAGGCTCTTTTCTGTTCTGGCACCTAGGTAGTGGAATGAACTTCCTCTAGATGTCCATACAGCAGAGACTTTGACTATCTTTAAACGACGACTCAAGACGCATCTGTTTCTCCAGTACTTGGACTGTTGCTCCTCGCTTACTCTGTAGGCTCACTAAGTAGGCAGCCTCCCCTTCTGCAGTTGTGTTAAGGGGCGGGGCCACTAGTAAAGGGCACGACTGGTAATATCATTATCAATGGACCTCCCCACAATATTCCCACTCTGTAAAACCAAGGTGGGGTATCTAGCTCAGGGTCCTGAAGTCAAGTCAAGTCAAGTCAAATTTTATTTATAGAGCACAGGTTTAACACAACCACAGTTGATCCAAAGTGCTTTACAATAAAAATAAACAGCAAAAGATAAAACAAATATAAGAGGAATTAAAAAGAAAATTCATAACACAACAATTTAACACAAATTAATTATGCAAAATACATGCACAACATCACACAAATGCTAATGAGTAAAAATATGACTTTAAACTTGATTTAAAAACGTCCAATGATGTAGAAGCTCTGATGTGGAATGGTAAACTATTTCAGAGTTTTGGGGAAACTACTGAAAAAGCCTGATCACTCTTTGTTTTACAACGTGGACGGGGGACGGATAATAGTATTCAATCTTAAAGAGGTCCTATTATGCTTTTTCAAATATGATCTTTCATGCAGTGTGTCATGTAGCTGTATGTAAGCATAAACTATCTGCACTATCTGTGATGCTGACAGTGCACGATAAATGGAGTTTTTGTCTATAAAAAAAAAGAATCGGCTCACATTCGCCTAAATGAGTTGTTAGCAAATCTATTTTTACTCTGTTACAGATCCACGTCACTCCATAACATGTTTGCATAATGTCCGCCAACGTTCTACATCGCGAACAACTTGCCCGCCCACGTTCTACGTTACGAACAATTTGCTTCGACAATCTTACAATTAACGTTACCACACTCTTGTTAATGTGACCGAGCATTCATGCCAGGTTCGCAACACTTTGTAATATAAATAAACAATAAAAACTAGAGCACACGAAATCCTTTTTAACTGTTTATTCTCCACCAATTACCAAAACTAAACTTAAAACTCGCGAAGTGACAAGGCGCATGTGCACTTCGCGTGTGCGGATACATTTTTGTAATGCTGCTGTTATTGCTGTTATTTGTTTGGATGAGAGAAGGAGAGATTGTTGTGGATCATTTTCTTTTGAAGATTTTTTAACCAGATTATCTTTGACTGGACATATTCCCCGGACTTCTCACCCTCCGTCATCGGCCTCTCGGACTTCATTAACCCCAGTGAGACCGAACCGTACTCCTCTAACACACATACAATAAACACGGACTTCAGACATTTTCCACTCACTCGCACACATACATACACTGTTTATTATATATAGTGTGTAAATATTGTTTATATCTTTGTTTGGTCGTTGTGCACCTTTTTCGTTTACTTTACTAAGTTTTGTATAATACATGTTTGCTTTATCTACTTGTTTGTGTTTTTCCTTTTTGCCCGCCGGCCTTTTGCCCAAAGGCTCACCGGTCTCAAAGATAAAAGACCTCTCGATTTTTGTAGCCACAGTTAATATAAAATTAGCGGGTCGTTACGCAGTAAAACCGACGCCATCTTTTCTATGTATTGACGTGTCTCCAGAGCCGTCTTTCTGTTATGGTTATGGGCGTTTCGTTTTCTGACACGCTATAGCGGTAGACCAATCATAAATCACCGCGCCATCTGACCAATCATAGCAGTGAGGGCTCACAGAAAGGAGGGGTTTAGACAGACTGAATCTTTGAACTGCTTCACACAAGTCGTTTACGAATCATTTAGAAATGTGGTAAAATTAAATCTATTTTTAGAGAAAACTGAAGTGTTTTTTGACCTCGCATACATGTAAACCTGTTTTAAGAGACTCATTAGGCAATATTAGCAACCTTTAAAATGGCATAAAAGAACCTCTTTGAAAACCTAGAAGCTGCATAGGGTGTGATAAGATTACAGATATAGTCTGGAGCAGAATTATGCAATGCCTTATATGCAAAAAAGCAAAATCTTTAAATTAACTCAAAATTTTATAGGGAGCCAGTGCAATGAAGCAAAAACTGGGGCGATGTGATCCCTTTTCTTAGTACCTGTTAAGAATCTGGCTGCCGCATTTTGAATCCTCTGTAACCGAGAGAGTGTAGATTGTGGTAGGCCAACGTACAACGTACGAGTGTTACAGTAATCCAAACAAGAAGAAATTAATGCATGAATTACAATTTCAAGGTCTTTATTGGATAAAAAGTGTTTTACCTTAGCCAATGATCTGAGATAAAAAAAAATACTCTTTACAACTGTATTTATTATTTATTGCTTGTCAAAGTGGAGAAAAGGATCAAGATGGACTCCAAGATTCTTTCCGTAGTCGTGTAGGTTGTTACTTAGAGAACCTAACTGTGTTTTGAGAGAGTTATTAATAGCAGTAGGGCCCAATAGCAACACCCCGGTTTTATTTTCATTAAATTGCAAAGAGTTTTTTGCCATCCAGGTCTTGACTTCACTAAGACATGACAAAAAATGATCAAATGAAAAGTCATTTCCTGACTTGAGTGGAAAAAATAATTATAGGTCATTAGCGTAAAAATGGTAATTAATGTTATGTTTTCGAAGAATTGAACCTAAAGGAAGAATATAAATGGAGAACTAAAGAGGACCAAGAATGGATCCCTGTGGAACACCACACTGGATAGGTGCAACGGGAGAAGTAAAAGATCCAATATTTACAGAAAAAGTTCTTCCCTTTACGTATGAGGCAAACCACTCTAAAGCTAAACCCTGCAACCCGACAACACACTCAAGTCGATTCAGAAGAATATTATGATCAACCGTATCAACAGCAGCACTTAAGTCCAGGAGTATTAAGATAGCAGAAAATCCTGAATCATTGGGCAACAGAATGTCATTTGTGACCTTCAGGTATGCAGACTCAGTACTATGCAGTGCTCTAAAACCAGATTGAAACGGATCTAGAATATTATGTGCATCCAGGTATGAAGTAAACTGTGATAGTACAACTTTTTCCAAAACCATTTAAAATTAACAAATGTTTAGAAATAGGACAATAGTTGCTATGTACTGTGGGGTCAAGATGGGGGCCTTTCAATAAGGGTTAAATAATAGCATGTTTAAAACTTTCAGGAAATGCCCCATTTATTAAAGAGCTGTTTACAATAGCTAAATGAGTGGGACTAATTGTGCCTAAAACCTCTCTAAACAAACAACCTGGCAATACATCAGATTGACAAGATGTGAGTTTCATCTGAGAGATTATTTTGAGCAATTGAGATGAAGACACTGGCTGAAAGTTTATAAAACTATGGTAGAAGGTCTACTGAGCAGAGTCGTCCGGCAGGTGGTAAACATGGAAGAGTGGCATGTGAGCGGGGTGATGTACTGCACCTCAGAGAGTTCAAAGACGTGAATGAAATATTGCCATTTGATGTCTACATTGAACAGCCACGAATTGACTCCACAAGCTCCCACAGCACTTTTGCTTTTACTAAGAGCCAACCCTTGGGATCTTGTCGCCAGATAGGAGAAGGCCTCACATTGAGGCCCCTTTCTGCCAGCCGGGATTTCCACTGCAGTACCAGAGAAGCGCTGGCCATTGTTGGCTGGGAACGTGTTTGACTCCCATCTGTGGCCACACCCAAGCAGCGCTCGGCGGGCCTAACTGGCCTGTCAGCAAAGAAAAAAGTTATTTAAGGGTGCATTCTGCCAGTTGGGCACTGCCCCCAGAAAATGCATCTGTACACCCTCACCAGTTTCCTTCCCTTTTTTTACTTCCTCCCTCCTTATGGGTAAATTTAATTTAAAGGAAATGGGGAAGATGAGGGATCCTTCCCCATTTTCTCTAAAAAAAATGTACCCATTTTCTACAAGACCTAGTGTGTGTGTGTCTGTGGTGCCGCCCATGCGTCAAACCCACTACGCTTGTCAGACACTGAACCATTCCATCAGATATGATGTCTTCAGGGAGACCAAACAGGTGAAACACCTTGCTGAATGACCTCTGCTGTTCCATAAACACGGGCAGCTCTGTTAAAGGAATATGGTGGCATATTTAGAGTTTGGAGAAGCAATTGATGACGTGGAGAACAATATGGCAGAACAGTCATGCTGGAATATACAGTAGGTGCTCTGTGGAGAACTGACAAGAGGTTCAAGACTGAACAAATTATTCATGGGATGATCATCGATTCTAGTCAATGATTAGTCTATTTCCTGTCCCTGCGAATTGACCAGACCAAAAATAGCCATATGGCTAAGATAAGATAAGGAACGTTCTGATAAATCTTTATTAATTCTGAGGAAATTAGCAGCAGCTTAGACAGAAGCACAGACTAAACTATACACAATTACTTACAGGAAGAAAAAAAAATCATTAAAATTAAATAGACCAAGTACACACACCTACACACACTCACACAGGGCGGTAATATGTCTAGATCCAGATGCTCTAGATGCATCCAGCAGCTGTGAGAATAATCATATATACAGTGGCAATTCACTCATTCATGTCCTGCAGGGACTCATTAAAGAGCCTAATGGCTGCAGGTATAAACCACCTCCCAAAACTCCTCAGTGCAGCGAACCTAACTGGTAAAGAAAAGAGTTCAATTTGTACTAAATACAAACTTTGAAAGATACCAGCTGGATTTAACTCGAGGTGCAGAAGCTTCATAAGAGTCTCCGCTGAACTTTGGAATGCATTTTGCAGAGAATGAGGGATGTGAAATTATTAATCACATTGTACTCAGGTGATGAACTACTGTACACGCTCAGTGTGCAGAGCAGGAGAGCTTATAATGACTAAGACTTATTGTAATGTACTTACTGTATATGCACCTCAATTTTAATTAGTTTTTGACTGACAGACTAGAAAATAAAATCTAACTATCAAAGAATCTTTCTACAGTGTGGTTAAACTGATTATTACTTGATTTAAAGGTTTACTGAATCCCATGATAAACACACTACTAAACCTGGTGGAAATCCTTCCAAGAAGAGGTGAAGCTGTAAAGGGCCGACATCATATTAAACCCTATGGATTAGGAATTGGACGTTACTCAAGTTGATATGCATGTGAAGCCAGTACTTTTGGCAATATAGTGTATCTTAAAAATATACTGTGGATGCTAAATAAATAAAATATCTGATTAACATTTTCATGCTTGTCACAAAAAAAATCAGTAATTTTTTCCCCATAAATACAAGTTCCCATGAAAGTGATTTGTTTATTCAAATGAATCCTTGGTGCTCAGGGTGTGGCCTGTAACATTGAAGTTCCTGTTATTGTGAAAGTTTGTTCCAGTTACATTACATGAAGGAGGAGTTTTATCATTTCAGGAGTAACCGTGACTTTCAATACAGAATGTTCTAGAAAATGAAGGCGTGTTTTCTTCCTTGTCAGCAATTTTCGCTCTGCAGGTTTATAAGCCTGATCACATCCTTTATGAGACTCAGTTCAACACTTCACTGGTCAGGATCAGCACCGAGCGGAAGATGGCGAGCAGCAGTGTACCCACAGGCAGCAAGAGGCCCAGAGACCCCTCTGTCCAGGTCGGTCACGTATTATTTACCAAACGTACGATACACTAGTTATTATACTTACAAACACTGAAATATTAAATATTTTATTAAGATTTTGGGTAATAATTACAGTATAAACACTGGATTCAATTCAATTCTATTTTATTTGTATAGCGCTTTTAGCAATTTTCATTGCCGCAAAGCAGCTTTACATAGTCAAAAGAATTATTTAAGTTTGTATGAAATGTGAATTTGTATGAATCAAAATGGTCAGTTTGTCCCTGGTGAGCAAGCCGAGGGCGACAGTGGCAAGGAAAAACTCCCTGAGATTGTAATAGGAAGAAACCTTGAGAGGAACCAGACTCAACAGGGAACCCATCCTCATTTGGGTGAAACAGAAAGAGTAAATGATCTGCATTTATACAGTGTGTAGGGTGGGAGGCAGTTCAGCTATAATAGCTGATGTTAATTGATGTTAATATGGAGTCCAGGTAGTTATTGAAGACCCAGGTAGACTTGTAAGAAGTTCCAGTCATGAACTATCGAACTGTCAAGTCCCCAGAGAAACAGTTGCCAACACCAGTCAAGGCCAGAACCATTTTCTAGGTGGAGAGAATCATTCCCAGACACCAGACGCATCCCAGAGAGACACACGGGGCATCCATGTGACGAGATCTTCAGCCAGAAGCGGGGCACCAGGATGGGTCAGACAGGTCCGGAGGGCAGCGGGAGTCTGGATCACTGGCAGCTCAGGAACGACATGTGTAGCTCGACAGAGAGAGAGAAAGAGTGAAAGGGGGGACAGGAGGAGAGAGGAAAAAGAAAGAGGGGGGGAAAGAGAAGAAGAGAAGAGATAACAGTTAGGTATGGTCACAGTCACACAATGTATAATGTGAATGTATATTAACTGTAGAGTGCAAGCAGAGACTCCGGCAGGACTAACTATGACAGCATAACTAAAAGGGAGAGCCAGAAGGAAACACAAACATGAGGGCTTCCTGACATGTAAAGCAAACAATCCCCTCACCGTCAGCAAACCTGAGTGATCAATGAGAGTGAGGAAGACAGCATCCAAACATACCAGTTCACCATAATACTCTACGTCCATGAGTCCCCCAGATCTGCTCCTTTACCTATGGCAAATCTATTTATAAAAATGCTTGGCTAAATAAATAGGTTTTTAGCCTGGACTTAAACACTGAGACTGTGTCTGAGTCCCGAACACTATTTGGAAGACTATTCCATAACTTTGGGGCTTTATAAGGAAAAGCTCCGCCCCCAGCTGTATTTTTCATAATACGCGGTACTGACAAGCAGCCTGCATCCTTTGATCGAAGTAGGCGTGGCGTATCGTAAGACACTAGCAGTTCACTCAGGTACTGCGGCGCGAGACCATTTAATGCTTTATATGTCAAGAGTAGTATTTTAAAATCAATGCGAAATTTCACAGGGAGCCAATGCAATGTAGATAAGATAGGGGTGATGTGCTCATATCTTCTGGTTCTAGTGAGGACTCTCGCTGCTGCATTCTGGACTAGCTGAAGCTTATTTATGCATCTAGCTGAACAACCAGACAGTAAGGCGTTACAATAGTCCAACCTAGAGGTGATAAAAGCATGAACTAGTTTTTCTGCGTCGTTTGGCGACAATAAATTTCTTATTCTGGCAATATTTCTGAGGTGAAAGAATGCTATCCTGGTAATATTATCTACATGTGCTTCAAATGAAAGGCTGGAATCAATAATCACACCAAGGTCTTTCACTGTTGCATTTGATGGAACAGAAAGGCCATCTAAAGTTACGGTGTGATCTAAAATTTTACTCCTAATGCACTGTGAAAGCAAACGGTGCATGTACAACAATTACAATCCTATTTTATTTATTAAATAATGACTCTTCATACTTTCGATCTATTTATGGTTACATTTAATGTTGTAAAATGTCTGTGAGACGAGTGAGCAGCTATAAACACTAACTCCCTCACCTGCCTCACTTTTTCTATTTTCTTAAGAGTTAATAATCTGTAATTGCAGCTTGTCATGTGACTAAGAAACCGCAAAGTGTAAACATGTACTGTACTGAATATGTGGGAAAAACTTACAGTCACAGCTTTAAACCCTCATCCCACTGCCCATGGGATACCCGTGTTTAAAAAACAAACAAAAAGGGCTTGAATAAAGGAACAAAATAAAATCTTTAATATCAATGTAAGAATCTTGTCCACACAAGGCACTAAAAGGTTTTTAAAAATTATTACTATTTAACTTTTATTTTATTATTTATTATTTTATTAGTTCTATATCAAATAATAATCAGTCTGCTTTTTATACTGGTTGTGTCTGGCATTGTATAATTATTTGACCAAAAAGAGCTGGAATGTGGTTGTGAATTCATGACTGAAATAAAGCTCCTCACATCGTGTACACTTTCACTTTGTAAAGGCAGCGTTTTGAAGGGGAGGTGAACCCACGCGGCGATATGAACAGCTTGATTTCAGTCATAAAGAGTCGAAACGTAAAATCAATAATAAGACCCCAGAAAAACAACAAAACACAAATATATAGTCGCTAAATAAACGCTGCCTTTTTACGAGGTGAAAGTGACGCCGATGTGAGCAGCTTTATTTCTGACATTATATATTTAGATCACAAAAACCATCATATAGTTATCACCTCCATAGTAGTTAGTATTGATCAGTAATGTTTTAATTTTGTAGTTAGGGCTAGAGTCGTTTTCATGTCCTTATGAATTTGTTTAGTTAATTAACGGCTCAATGTTGAGTCGCTACACTTGAAAAATTAACCAAACTGGTAGCGACCGCAACGAATTCAGAGCTGAGTTTAAATCTGGAGACGTTGAGAGAGGTCAGTAGCAAATTCGGCTCAGTGCAAGGGAGGCCTTAACCATGACTGTTACCCAGCACTCACACTGGAGACTCCTTCTACTAATGCTACACAAATATCTCCTTAAAGAAAACGTCTGCACATTCATGTTCCTGTAAACTAGTTGTTTCTACAGAAACGTATTAGAGCGAGCACATTAATATAAACCTGCACTACTGTCAGAGCTGCTGTTATAGAGAATCAGTACAGTACAGTAACTTGACACCTGTACTTTCTGCATAAGCCTAATTCCATAATGTTCGTCTTATTTACATAGCTGATTGAAATAGCTTGCTCTGTCACTAAAAGTAAGTGTTTTGTTTCTTCATCAGGGGTCAAACATCAAGTTTTTAATTAATATACCTGTGAAGGTGGATTCAGTGGATCAGGCACAGAAGAGGTGTGCTTATCTACTCGATAAACTTAGTGAAGGCTTCACAGAAGAGGATATTCAAAGTATGGAGAAGAACGTACAGGTAGCTGTGATTTTTGGCCTGAATGGGAGATACAGCCAACAACTAGCTCAGGATCTGGAGAAGCTCAAGTCGTTCAAACATGATTGTAAACCTGTGAAAATCGAGCATAAAATCATCACGTACACCTGGGGAGAAGGTGGGACAATAGCTCCAAAAGCGACCACGCCACCGTACCGGGACATTCGAGAGCATCTGAAAAATCACCCTGATACAGTACAGCTTGTGAAATGGTTGAGGGGGAGCGATCAGACGTGTCTAGTTTACTTCAGCTTCATTGACAGTGACACATTCAAGTTCAACTCCATCTACAGTGAATACTTACAAATTGTGAGAGACGAGCTGAGGAAAGACTCCATCCCACCCACTGTGATGTCGACCGGTTATGAGTTTACCCATGACAGTGTACATTTCATTGCGAGTTGGCTGGACCGTGAGGTGCGTGTTGCAGTGGCAGAGGTTGAGCCTCTCTTTGTGTACTATCCAGAACCCAACTTCTGTGTTCTAGTGGAAAATGGAATCAACACCATAAAGGAGAGCTTCATCACCCAGGAAAGGAAGGGTGACACGATGGAGTCAGCAGTTCTGATCGCGCAGGTCAAGAACCGTAAAGATTTTAAAGCTGTGTTTCCCCAAAAAAAGCCCATCATCATCATTGCACCTGAGAGATTCAAGCTCAAGGACAAAGAAGGCTTAATAACCGGACAGTCGCATCTGGATGGGATGAATTTGGCAACTGCTGCAAACGCTAATAGGCTTTTCACAATACAACAAGCAGAGATAGGAGTTTTTGGCAAATTCAGAGGGTTCATTATGAAGTTATATAATTGTGAAGATAAAGATTTTGAAAAACTAAGCAAGGATTGGCCCATTGACTTAGAGGAAGAAAAGAGAAAAAAACTAGTCGAAGCCATTAGAGGAGCGAGAGAATACAAAAAGTTTATTTATGAATTTAATGAAAAGCTCCCTAATGAAAGGTTCTAAATGTAATTTCTACCAGCTGTGATTCAGCCCAGAAAATGATTTAATGCCAAGACACCTTTACATCAAATCATTTATATACTGTACAGTATATAGACTTGTGTGACATTTAAATGATGATGGTAATTTTGATTTATTATCTGTATGTAATAACCCAGTTTATTTCCTGCTGAGAATCACACTAACGGTATATAATAACAGGGTACACGGCCTATTTCATGGTCATGGTCTATTTCTGAGATTAAATCAGCTAATGTTAGTCATAAGTACATAAGATTAAATATTCTAATGTCATACATTAATATTCACGTTGTTTTTAATAAATCTATTCCTGTAATCTACACATTGGTTTGGGGGAAGTGGATTGTAGTCCTGGATTCTGAAGCTACTGGTGTTTTAATGACTGAGGTCTAAATATGAAAGATTTCCAGAATGTTCCTAACAGGTTAAAATAATTTCTTTGTTATTACTAAACATGACTGATGTTTTAACATTTTACATTTAAATAAAAATCTGCATGTGACCTGTATGTGTTAAAGCCCTTTTTTCAGTTGACTTGTCTGAGTTTATTTAATTAAAATAAATCATTAAAATTAGAGAAGCTGCTGTTGACTGAAGTCAGACCGGGATGGTTTAACAAACTCCCGCTGAACAAATCACATCTACATCATTACATTTACATTTAACATTTACATTTAACATTATAATTTTAAGTCCCAAACTTCTAATTTTTAGAAATGTAATTATACTTTTAGTAAAAGTGTGAACAAAATATAATAATTGACCCAGCATTTAATAATAAAATATAAAAATATATCAGGTTATCAATTAATAATTAAAAGACTGGTAATGAATAAATAAATAATTATTAATGTGTTTGATGACGTACTTCCTGTACTGTGGCGCTCGCGCCCCTTTATTAAACCTGCATAGAGCGCCATCTGGTGGAGCTCGGCGGAAGCGCAGTGTCGGAAAACCAGCCATTTATTCACGACATGGCGAAAAGCGGAAGAAGATGTTAAATTCTCCTCCCACTTCCGGTCGGTGCTGATGTGAGTGAAGTGAAGGATGCAGGAGAGAGAGGGAGAGGTGGTGCAGCGCACTGTGTTCGTGTTCAATCTGAGCAGCAGTGTGAGGGAGGAGATTCTGTATGAGCTCTTCCTCCAGGTGACACACACACACACACACACACAGGGTGAAGAGTCATGTTCCATTAAACAATTAATAATTAATTGAAGCTCTAATTACAATGATTAAAATATAATTTCAGTGGTTATTGAAGTGTGTGTGTGTGTGTGTGTGTGTGTGTAGAAGGTTGATGTGTGTTAACACCTCACACCACAGAATCCTGCGCTCTGATTGGTCAGAAGGTGTTGATTAGTTCTCTGTAACAGTAGTGCAGGTTTATATTAATGTGTCGCTCTAATGAGTCATCGTTTCCATAGCAACAGCCCTAAAATTATAGACTACAAAACTGATTCAAAATATTAAAGTTTTCTTAAAGTAAGGAGACGTTTCGGACACACACACACGCACACACACGCACACAGCCATACACACACACACACACACACACACACAGCCATACACAACTCACTATTATAAATAATATTGTAAAGTGCAATAAAACATTTAAACTGTAAATTTCTTGATAATAAATAATAAAATCATAGATAATTATTAAATAAACTACAGACTGGATTTAGTCGTTGTGTTCTCAGGCAGGACCGGTGCAGAAAGTCGTTATTCCCAAAGATCGAGACGGAAATCAGAAATCCTACGGCTTTGTTCACTACAAGCACGCCGAGGCGGTTCCCTACGCCATGGCGCTGTTGGACGGGATCTGGCTGTACGGCTGTCCCATCACACTCAGGCCTCATTACGGTGAGGGACTCACTTTACTGATCTAACTTTAGGATGTAGTTTATTTTACTTCAGAATGAAGCTCTTATATATTTTTTTTTGCCCTCCAGAGTGTAGAACCTTGCAGAACCACAGTCAGGCTTTATTAGCGCCCCCTACTGGTGATGTGTAGATTAGTGTAGAGTTTCTGAGCGAGTCTTTAATCAGAACCTGTTGGTGTTAAAACCTTCTCATTCACTCCACAGTTTGTTAGTTTGTTTACAGTAACACTCATTTTTGAAATTACACACACATGGAAATTTCATTTAATTGCACTGATTTATTTAATTGCATGTTTCCTCCCCACGTGATCAGTGTTTGGGTGAATCGATTCAGAGATGAACAAACGATTCATTCGTGTGAACAGGACAAAAACATAAAGATCAAAAGATTCTCAGAGTCAATAGATGTGGTTCCTAAATTTCAGAACACGTGATTCTCACTTACGCTTATTTGCTGATTGTCAGTTAGCCACGCCCACTACAGCAAATAGAGGAAAAACTAAATGACTCATACTGATTCACTCACCTTAGTGATTCTTACTTATAGATTAAATCGTTTATGAAGGAGTCACGATCACAAACACATCGACCAGAAAGTATCTCCTGGTTATATGAACATGCAGATCGTTTAACATTTTATTGCGGTGTGTGATGATGTCATGAGATCTTTATACGATAATAAAAGTTTACACTGTGTTTCCCTGCAGTGTTTATAAACCTGACATCTTAGTGATGGATTATCTTTTCTCCTGGTTATTTTTCAGCACAAACACTGACAGCTCAGGACGATTACAGCTGGAGAGATGCGGTAAAGCAAACACACTCACTCACTCACACACACACACACACACACACACACACACACACACACACACACACACTTGAGCTTTTATATTCACCCTAAACCTTCCTGGTGTTTTCTAAATTCTGAATAAGTCTTTTCCATATAAGGCAATAACAGGAAGTGATGTCACAGAGTAACCCCTGTTTATGCTTGCATGAGTTTATTCAATTCAATTCAATTTTATTTGTATAGCGCTTTTAAGAATTGGCATTGTCCCAAAGATTATGATGCTAATGCTAACGTAGCTAACAGTTAATGGAAGCCTATGGTCATCAGTTTAGCACTGAGCAAACCGCTAAGCTACAGTAAGTTATAAAATAAGCAAAATCTGTTTCAGGTGTCTGGTTTAGCCCTTGGTCCCTTCTTCCCGATTGTGAGCCCTACTGAGGGTCCCTACTTCCCTCCTATAATGACATGGGCATGGCCAAACAGATGTGTTTCATGGCTGTCGTGTTCAGAAGGCCTGACCCGGGCCTCAGACTGCAGCAACGCGGACGAGACGGGCGCAGAGCGAAACACAGACACAGAGAATCATCATAAAGGCAGAAGAAGCCGCGAGAGGAGAAACAAGCAGAAGAAAAAATACAGAAGTTAATAAGAAGGTTTATGTTACTGCGTTTAAAACTCTTGTCTGTTAGGATAATCACTCTGTTAACCATGGTCAAAGTGTGTGTGTGTGAGTGTGTTTCTCTGTGTTTCAAGATTATCAGGACAATTAGTTTATAAGAGTAATAATAATAATAATAATAATAATAATAAAGATTAGAGGAACAGACTCCTGGCTTTGGTTTAGTAAAAAGAGTTCACACTCATCCTTCATGTTAATCCTGGACTAAAAATATTACCAGAGACGTTTGTGCTATATTGTGTATTTTTGCACATTCCTTATTTACAGTTTGATCGATTTGTTATTGGCCTTATCATTTACTGTTTATTTAATGTATTAGTTTCATTTTTATTTTCATATCTATATCAGTAGATCATGTGCACAACTTTACACTTCTAAAATTAAACACACTGAGAAACCTAAAGAGCTCTGGTTATAGGAGACTCTATACTGAGGCACGTGAAATGAGCTGGACTTTTAGGGGCGCCAGCGGCAGTGGTTAGGTGTATCCCGGGAGCCAGAGCAGGTAATCTTAGGGCTCTAGGACAGCGTAGGTTCTCTAAGAGAGTGGAACATGCTGGAGCTAATGATAATAATATATGCCTTCGTCAGTCAGAGGTTAGCAACAATCATTTTTCAGAGGTGTTTAAATTAGCGAAGGCGATGTCCAATAAAGTAGTATGCTCTGGTCCTGAGACGGTGTCTGTTCCCCGAGCTAAGCAAAAATGTAGAAAGACTCAGAAAGTCTGTTTTAGTAATTTAATTACTAAAAATGACTAAAATTAAAAAATTCAAACCACTCCGAATACACAGCCGGCACCTCTAAAGCTAGGACTGTTAAATATTAGATCTCTCGCATCTAAAACAGTTATTGTTAATGAAATTATCACAAATCAGGAGTTTAATATATTATGTTTAATAGAGAACTAGTATGTAGCCTTAAATGAAGCTAGTCCTCATTGATACAGCTACATACACCAGCCTCGGCTAACTGGTAGAGGAGGAGGCGTCCATCATATGATTGTCTCCTCAGAGGGACAGCTGAAAAAATGGCACAAGATTTTGAGATTGTCAAAGCAGCTGCAGACAAATTTGTCCATTTGGCCAGTAGGAAGACTCTGGAGCGGGATGCAGAAACAGACCTGGAACATTAGGACACACAGGATTTACCATCGTAGAGTCTGCGGTAGAACTGCCTCCATCCTAAAGGACCCCACCCATCCCGGGCACAGACTGTTGTCACCACTTCCCTCAGGCCGGAGGTGCAGAAGTGTGAGATGCAGGACATCCAGGCTAAAGAACTTATTCTTTCCCACTGCCATCAGACTGCCATATGTTCAGTGATACTTTAAATAAATGCTATGTGCACGTTAATGAGCCAATGTCTTATGGGGGTGTGTGGTGGGCTGCTATGGGCCAGGAAGTCCAGGGCCCTTTTTGGACCCAGTCCACCCCTGAATAATAATGTGGGATTTGTTAATGGAGAGGTGTTTATGTAAATTTGTACTAAAGTGTTCAGTGATTAAGGACAGCTCTGGTGTTGTAGGTAACGAAGCTCAAGCAGGAAGCAGCAACTCGTCGTTCAGTGGAACTCTGACCATCTCAGAAGGAGCGAGTTTTACTGAGGTTTAAAGCTCTGGCCTTTGGATAGCAAGTATAATTGTTTCCGGAAGTGTGCTTGTATATCAACACACCCTTATATCAAAGCAAATTACCCTCATAAGAAATAATGGAAACTGATGATTCATTTCATAACCCAAATATATTCATATAGGAATAATTAATACAAAATGTAAAGTAAAAAAAAAAAAATTAACCTGCATTTTACCTTTGAAAAGAGTTATGACTGGTGTAAGATGAGAAAGGAGCGAAGGAGGGGGCTGTGTAGGACGCCTTTCACACACACACACACACACACACACACTAATGACATTTGCTTTTGAAATATGACGTTGCATTGTCACTTTTCACTTGGACACAAAATTTTAAAAATGCCTTACGCACACACATACAGTGGTTACTCAATCGGAATGTAGGTCCTACCGTCGCGGCGCTCGGCGGTACCGTTTGGCTTTGTGCGTTTGCTGGCTTTTACCGCTGAGTGGCGCTATATAACTACAGACTGACGCCTCATGCCTTAGTTCATTCTCTGCTGGATTAATGAGACACGGAGTTTTAGAACTGCACGTAGTAGCGGATAAAATCAAGTAAAACATTGTAGTTAAAAAAATTATAATCACAGAACTAAAATGACAGTACAAATGTAGAATTCAAATTAAATTAAATCTTATTAGGATCAAATTTAAACAAAATAAATGTTAATACAGTGAGCCTTTGGATTTTATCACGTGTAATTAGAAAAGACGCGTGTAGGGTTTTGTGTCGTCTTATATCTCGTGTTCTTTAAATTTGTTAGTAGATTTATTAACTAAAATAAATGACCATAAAATTATAACATTGTCAGGACGTTCTACTGCGTCAGCTGATGTTGGTCATTCAGCCCCGCTTGTGTTTTTGCGTTATTATAAGAATGAAATGCAGTAGACTGTTATGATCTGTAACGGGTTCGACCCATGTTGCACGGGCGGCACCATAAAGCACGGACAGAGGCGAGGTCTTAAAAGGGTAATTTATTTAGGTAAAATGGAGAAGGAAAGTGTTGAAGGAGGGAGAATGGAAAGAAAGGGATAAAGATTGTGCATGTGCAGTTCCGGGGGCTGTGCCACACTGGCATGCGGGCACACAGCTGACAATAAGTGTTGGTGCGCGGAGTGGCAGAACTGAGCACGCGGAGGCAGCGCTTCTCCCGCTGTCGATGGCCGGCGCGAGTCCTCGCTGACGTAAAAAAAACTTAACACAAACGTCCTCGCAGCCTTTTCCTCTTCGGCAGCGGGGCTGCGAGGGCGGGCACGGTGCGGGAGTGAAGATGCCGCGGGAGCTCGCGCAGCTCTTTCTCGCGCTGTCCTCAGCGCGGAGATCAAAGGGCGGAATTCTAGTGTCCTTGTTTAAAGTCCCTGGGGCGCGTCACATCGCCCCACTGACATGCTTCTTTCATATTCTCCATCACATCACGTATTTCCCAGACCTCGGACAAAACTCCGCGCCTTGCTTTTATAATGCGGAGCAAGCCCGAGATCATATTAACGTTAATTATCGCCAGCCGGCACAAATAGGCGGCTCCGTCCCCTTTGCTGCCTATTCAGGGAGCCTACGGAGTGAGCGAACAGCGATAGTAGATTTGGGCGCACGCCTATCACAGACGCAAGCCGTGGCAGATCATCATAATTGTCTTTAACTTGTATTTCATAAGGTTTTCCGAGCGGTGGTACAGCGCAACGGGGGTCATTATTTACTATTAAACATTAAACGAATTTACAAAACTTTATACGTGCGATTAAGCGCTGATTCTACGTAGGAAAGTAAAGAAGAGAATCCTGATGCTCAACATTCCGGAGACCAAACCCCATTTAAATTAAATTAACAAATATTGCATGTAAATAACAATAGCCCACGTTTAAAAAAGCATTTTTATTTAGATTATAAAACAATAATCCTGCATCTATTTTAGGTGTTCCAGCTGCCACTGTTCTAGAATTCAAATTAAATCAAATCTTATTAGGATCAAATTTTATCACAATAAATGTTAACACAGTGAGCCTTTTGATTTTATCATTTGTAATTAGAAAAGAAGCGTGTATGGATTTGTGTCATCTTATTTCTTGTGTTCTTTAAATTTATAGTAGATTTATTAACTGAAATAAATGACCATAAAATTAAAACAGTGTTAGGACGTTCTACTGCGTCAGCAGATGTCGGTCTTTCAGCCCCGCTTGTGTTTTTGCGTTATTATAAGAATGAAATGCAGTAGACTGTTATGATTTGTAACGGGTTCGACCCATGTTACTCAAACAACTCAGTTCAGGTGTAAGTAAATGGCTAGAAAGTAAATGTCTGTGCTGGGGGAGGGAGGTGCTAATGATTTGGTCGGCTCTGTGTGTGTGTGTGTGTGTATGAGAGAGAGAGAGGGGTGTCGCGGTGGTTGATTATTCAGTGAAACAAAGGCTCAGCTGAAAAATGTTAGGCACATCAGTCACTTAACCCCCGATAAAAGGTATTTAGTTGTAATATAACAGATGCGCACTAAATACCAAACCTAAACCAGGCACAAGGATTAATAAAACAAGATACCCCCCATACCCGTTTTTTTTTTAAATAAAAATACCAAAGAAGATTATTGTGTATAGACTGATTAAAAACAATGCAATTTACGCTATTATAAGGAAAATCTCAAGTTCTTCCATTCCAATGATTAAAAAGGCAACAATGTTAACTTTAGAATCTAGAATCCAGAAGATTAAAATTACACAAATTTAAATCACTAAGAGTCAGCCTCAGATTCAAGAGTTTTTTAAAGTGGGGAGAACTTTTCAGTTTCTCTGAATGTATAGGTGAGAACAGCCGATTCACACCTGGGGAGGGTGAATAATTTGTATTTGAATGTTGTCTGGCATTGTAAAGCACTATAGTGACACTAAAATCTCTCGCATCTGAAGCAGTTATAGTTAATGAAATTATCACGGATCAGGAGTTTGATATACTCTGATTAACAGAAACCTGGATTAAACAGGACGAGTATGTAGCTCTAAATGAAGCTAGTCCTCCTGGATACAGCTACATACACCAGCCTCGGTTAACTGGTAGAGGAGGAGGCGTCGCAGTTATTCACAATGATAATTTGACTATTGTACAAAAACACGGACACAAATTTAATTTATTTGAAATTCTTTATAGTAACATAAGTGTATTTAACTATATTAAGTCAGCTCAGTCGATCCCGCTAATTGTCATTTACAGACCTCCAGGGCCGTACTCGGAATTTCTTAGTGAATTTGCAGATTTCCTCTCAAACCTAGTCGTTTCTGTAGACAAAGTGTTAATTGCTGGAGATTTTAATATTCATTTTGAAAACCCAGAAGACCCTCTGAGAACTGCATTTATGTCCATACTGGACTCGGTAGGAGTAAATCAGTGTGTAGTAGGACCCACTCATAAAGCAGGTCACACTTTAGATTTAATAATATTATTTGGATTAAGTATAAGAAATTTATTCACAATACCACTATCTGAAGTTATCTCAGATCACTATCTTGTCTCAATTCAAGTGTGTCACAATAATAATGTACACACAGCGCCGCGCTACCGTATGAAACGTACATTCACATCAACTACCAAACAGAGTTTTATCAGTAATCTCCCAGAGTTCCCAACTTCGATTAGATCACCGTCTGACCCCACAGAACTCGATCAGGCGACTGAATATTTAGAGTCGACATTTCGCTATACCTTAGATAATGTAGCTCCAGTCAAAAGAAAAATTATTAGAGATAAGAAACTTGCTCCCTGGTATAACGATCACACGCGCACTTTAAAACAGACCGCTCGGAAATTAGAACGTAAATGGCGTCAAACTAAATTACTAGTATTTCAAATAGCATGGAAGGAGAGCATCCTGAACTATAGAAAAGCTCTTAGTGTAGCTAGATCAACATATCTCTCCACTCTTATAGAAAATAACAAAAATAATCCTAGATTCTTATTTAATGCTGTAGCCAAATTAACCAGAAATAAGACCACTGCAGAAATCTCCACAACAACATCATGCAATAGTGAGGACTTCATGAACTTTTTTAATAATAAAATTGTAAATATTAGGCATAAAATTGAGGTTTTGAAACCGAACAATGTAATTGATGCAGATGTTAATCTAGCCATGTCAGACCAGAACCTTGAATACTTTACTCCCCTTGAAGAGAATGAACTAATTTCACTCATCTCTTCTTCAAATTCATCAACCTGTATATTAGATCCTGTACCAACACATTTTCTTAAACAGATAGTACCAGCAATAATAGAACCCCTGTTGAGAATAATTAATTCTTCACTCAGCATTGGTTATGTTCCAAAATCTTTTAAATTAGCAGTTATTAAACCAATAATTAAGAAACCTGACCTCGACCCCTGTCAGCTGTCCAGTTACAGACCAATATCAAACCTCCCCTTTATCTCTAAGATTCTGGAAAAGATAGTAGCGGAGCAGCTATGCTCATATATACATAGAAATGGCATACATGAACTGTATCAGTCAGGATTTAGGCCTCATCACAGTACAGAGACAGCACTCGTTAAAGTAGTAAATGACATTCTATTGGCCTCTGATCAGGGTTGTGTAACTATGCTTGTGTTACTCGACCTCAGTGCAGCTTTTGACACCATTGATCATAGTATTCTTCTTCACAGATAAGAAAATGTAGTAGGAATTAAGGGTACAGCCCTCTCCTGGCTCAGATCCTATTTGACCGATCAGTATCAGTTTGTAGACTTAAATGGTGATTGTTCTGCACGCTCTCTAGTGGAGTTTGTTGTTCCACAGGGTTCAGTTTTAGACCCACTGCTGGGCAACATAATCCGTAAGCATGGTATTAGTTTTCACTGTTACAGTGGTTACCTAATCGGAATGTCGGTTCTACTGTCGCGGCGCTCGGCGGTAGCGTTTGGATTTGTGTGTTTGCTGGCTTTTACCGCTGAGTGGCGCTATATAACTATAGACTGACGCCTCATGCCTTAGTTCATTCTCTGCAGGATTAATAAGACAGACTCCTTTAGAACTGCATGTAGTAGTGGATAAAATCAAGTAAAACATTGTAGTTAAACAAATTCATAATCACAGTAAAAATGTAGAATTCAAATTAAATAAAATCTTATTAGGATCAAATTTAAACAAAATAAATGTTAACACAGTGAGCCTTTAGAACCTTAAGTCTTTTTTTTTCAGGGTTTTGTGTCGTCTTATATCTTTTGTTCTTTAAATTTATAGTAGATTTATTAACTAAAATAAATGACCATAAAATTATAACATTGTCAGGACGTTCTACTGCGTCAGCTGATGTTGGTCATTCAGTTCCGCTTGTGTTTTTGCGTTATTATAAGAATGAAATGCAGTAGACTGTTATGATCTGTAACAGGTTCGACCCATGTTGCACGGGCGGCACCATAAAGCACGGACACAAGGCGAGGTCTTTTTTATTTAGGTGAAATGGGAAGGAAAGTGTTGAAGGAGGGAGAATGGAAAGAAAGGGATAAAGGTTGTGCATGTGTAGTTCCGGGGGCTGTGCCACACTGGCATGCAGGCACACAGCTGACGATAAGTGTCGGTGGGCGGAGTGGCAGAACTGAGCACGCGAAGGCAGCACTCCTGCACACTCCCTCGTGACGGCGCTTCTCCCGCTGTTGATGGCCAGCGCGAGTTCTCGCTGACGTAAAAACTTAACACAAACGTCCTCGCAGCCTTTTCCTCTTCCGCAGCGGAGTGCAGGAGTGAAGATGGGCTTGCTTTTATAATGCGGAGCAAGCCCGAGATCATATTAACGTTGGCACGAATAGGCGGCTCCGTCACTTTGCCGCCTATTCAGGGAGCCTACGGAGTGAGCGAGTAGCAATAGTAGATTTGGGCACATGCCTATCACAGGCGCACGCCGTGACAGATCACCATAATTGTCTTTAACTTGTATTTCATAACGTTTACCCAGATGTGGTACAGCACAATGGGGGTCATTATTTACTATTAAACATTAAAAGAATTTACAAAACTTCATGCGTGCGATTAAGCGCTGATTCTACGTAGGAATTCGTCTGTGTTGTTAACTGTTCCTTTTTGCAGGAAAGTAACTAAATTACCTCACCTCTATTGTTTTTCTAAGTTTGTGTTATTTAAGGTTTTTTTCAGTGTTATTTGTATCGAGGACGAGAGAAACGTAATTTCGATTCTCTATATGTATGCACTGTACATGTAGCAGAATTCACAATAAAGCTGACTTTGAAAGTAAAGAAGAGGATCACGATGCCAAACATTCCGGAGACCAAACCCCATTTAAATTAAATTAACAAATATTGCAAGTAAATAACAATAGCCCACATTTAAAAAAGCATTTTTATTTAGATTATAAAAAATAATCCTGCATCTGTTTTAGGTGTTCCAGCTGCCACTGTTCTAGAAAGTAAATGGCTGCGCTGTTTGGGGGAGGGACGTGCTAATGACGATTTGGTCTGCCCAGGCACGAGGATTAATAACCCAAGGTAGCCCCATAACTGTTTTTTTTAAATAAAAATACCAAAGAATATTATTGTGTATAGACTAATTAAAAACAATGCAATTCATGCTATCATAAGGAAAATTTTTATTTCTTCTATTCCAAGGATTAAAAATGGTAACAATGTCAACTTTAGAGAATCTAGAATCCAAAAGATTAAATTTACACAGATTTAAAAAGAGGCCTTAATCACTGAAAGGCTCCAGAAGAGCCTCAGATTTAAGAGGTTTTTAAAGTGTAGAGAGGTGCATTTTAGACTCCGTCCACACGAAGCCGGTGCGTTCCCTATCCGATAATTTTTTTTCGTAAACAAGGCGTCGTCTCAAGAAATATCTGCGTACACACGAAACCACTGAAAACGGTGTAGTATATTTTCCAGACCAGTATGGGGCGCTGTAATTCTGCCATAGAGATACACTATACACGGAGAAGAAGACTTTGAGCATGGGCATAACCTTGCGCGCTGTATACGAACCAAGATGGTGTTGTCCATTATCGCTTGTTGCTCATAACAGTTGCATAGAAACAATAGATTTTGCTGTAATAAAGCTAGTAGGCTTTGTAGCAACACGAACACAATCATGTAGTCCGCCATTATTGTTGTTGCTGTTACGTGTGACGCAGCCGACACGTGATGTGATGACATCATCGTTTCACAATATATACGGATTGGCCGTACACACGAAGACGCAAGGGTGTCGTTTTCAGATTTATCCACTTTGGGACCCGGTTTAAAAAAATAGCGGTTTCAGTCTCCTAAAACGCCGGATCCGTGTGGATGAAACGCCAATACGATAAAAAATGTATACGTATACAGCGAAACGCGTCTCCGTGTGGACAGGCCCTTAGTTTCTCTGAATGTATAGGTGAGAACAGCTGATTCACACCTGGGGAGGGTGAATAATTTGCATTTAAATGTTGTCTGGCATTGTAAAGCACTATAGTGACACTAAAAGAACAACAACCCAGGATTAATAGGAATAGCAGGCTCTGATTATACTGCACAAATATTATTTAGCACAACAAAATTCCTTCGCGCTCTGGAAAGCTTTGTAATGAGGAGGATTGTTATTTGGAAAATTTACCTGCGTCTATATTTAGGCGTGCCAGCAGCCACTTTTTAGTTAGAAGTTTTCAATACAAATCCTATAATGCCCACAGGACATCAAACATTCCCCTTGTTAATATTTAAATTTTTTACTATTTTAGCTATTACTGTTTAATTTACTTCATAAAAATAACATTAAAACAAGCATAAAACGTTTATTTATTTTTATTTTTTTTATATTGTTGACTACATTTGGGCTGTGTAACGGGTTCGACCCTAAGTGCATGGGCGGCACCATGAAGCTCGAGGTGAGGTCTTACGGGGAAAAAATGGGAAGGAAAGTGTTAAAGGAGTGAGGATGGAAAGGAGGGAATATGCACGTGCAGGTTTGGTTGGCAGCGTTGGCCTGCAATAACAGAAGCTCCTGCCTCCGTCCGCTCACTCTGACTCTGCTGTCCACGGACGGCCGGACTGGCCCCTCCCATCTCTGGGCCGCGTTCCATCTGCCCCGCTTGCATGCCACACTTACGCGTTGTTGCGCGCGCGTCGCACTCGCACCGTGTAGTAAAATCCACTGTAACCCAACAAACCGCAGAGTTTGAAACACTTCGCTTATCTGAAGGGGAGGCCGCCTAACTAGTGAGCGAGGAGCGATATTGATTTGGGCGCACGCCGTGACAGGCTAAAAAAACTATTGTCCTCAAAAATGTAACAGATGAGGACTCAGATTAATGTGCAAAAACTATATAATAAAACTATATAGGCTACATGGCCTTTATAAGACTCATCTTTTATTTAAGCGCACTTACAATAACGAAAAAAATGTTATGATTTTGTAAGTGTTGTAAGGTGCGCTGTTCTGTATTGTTTTTGGTAAACTTGAGCGCGTCAGAAAATAAACGCAAACGTTTTTTACGAGTCAGTCTGCTTGCTGTTTTCCCGACGTATTCATAATCATTAGTCTACTTCTGCCACCGCGCTCTGGAAAACTTTATGCATGCGGCTGAGCGCTGATTTAGACTATGGAGTAAATTAAAGAGGGGGATCACGATGCCGAATCGAAGCCCTGAGCTCAAACCTCATTTAAATTAAATTAACAAATATTATAAGCCCACGTTTAGAAAACGTTTATAAATTCTTTCCGACATGAGTTGACCCGGTGTTATGCGCAGAGAGCTGGGAGATTTCCTGAGGCAGCAAACAAGTATTTGAAGCTGCAGGTGCCTCTGGAGTCCCGCGAACTTCAAGGTGTAGGATCCTTTAGAGGCTTGCAGTTGTGCATAAACCTACTATTCAGCCACCCCTAACCAATGCTCACAAACATAAACAGTTGCAGTGGACCCAGGCATGCATGAAGACTAATTCTTTAACAGTCTTGTTTACTGATGAGTGTCGTGCAACCCTGGATGGTCCAGATGGATGGAGTAATGAATGGTTGGTGGATGGCCACCATGTCCCAACAAAGCTGCGATGTCAACAAGGGGGTGCTGGTGTCATGTTTTGGGCCAGAATCATGGGGAGGGAGCTGGTAGGCCGCTTTAGGGTCCCTAAAGGTGTAAAAAAAAAAAAAAGGCCTCTGCAAAGTATGTTGACTGACCACTTTCTTTCAAAAAACTGTGCCTTCTATAACAAAATCATCTTCATGCACGACAATGCACCGTCTCATGCTGCAAATAATACCTCTGTGTCATTGGCTGCTATGGGAAAAAAAGATGAGAAACTCATGGTGTGGCCACAATCCTCCAGGGTTTGCTAGGGTTTGGTAACTTCATTTTTGTTTTTTGTTTTTTTGATGTGGTTGTACATTTTCTGATTACTTCCTCCAGACCTCCAGAACACCAGCACCAACCTCACTCTCCAACCTCCACCCTCCTCACCCTCCAGCACCAACCTCAAACTTCAATCTGCACTACCTGCTGTAGTGCTAAAATGTACACTCCTGAACAAAATCTTAAGACCAGGGAACATATTACAAGTATTCACACTTCGCACTGGTGGATCATAACCAGGTTGTAAGAGGTAAAAAAAGAAACGAGCAAGAGACAAAAAATAGAGAGAAGACAATTTATTGAAAACTGCATTTAACAGGCTGGTCATTAGCTGATCAAAAGTTTAAAACCATAACCTTTAAAAGTTAAAAATCTGTGCAAAAATATGGCTTTATTGTCTTTGTCCTTTAAACAGTTACACTGTCCTGACCTCCTGATGGCAAAAGCAAAAAGGCTTTCTGTTTTTGAACATGGCAGGATTGATGAGCTGCACAAGCAAGGGCTCGCAACGCGCCATTGCTGCAGAGGTTAGACGCAGTAAGACAATCATTTAAATTTTTTTAAAAGATCCTAAAAGTTATGGGACAAAAAAAATAAGTGGTAGCCCCAAAAAAGTTGCACCTGCCATGAGCTGGAGGATCCCTGACCCTAGGGGTGCTTTTTCCTTCGATGGGAAAATGGAGCTTCAGGTTGTGTTGGGGCAGCAAACGACAGCTGGCCATGTGGACATGTTGCAGCAGGCATCCCTCTTGACTAAGAACCCTCGTCTGTGTGGTCATGACTGGGTCTTTCAACAGGACAATGCTGCAGTTCACAACACCCACCTGACTAAGAACTTCCAACAAGGACAATAATGTGGCACATCTGGACCATCCTGCATATGCTGCCCTTAGTCACAACGCGAAGGCTGAGGTTCTTTTTACAGATGTTTACTATGTTCATTGACACCGTAGAACTAAATAAACAGGACAATATAACATACATCAGCTAAACATTCAATTACACAGAAAACATGCTTACAACAATAAACTCAGAAATTAACAAAAATATCTTCACATACCACTTTTGCATTCTTTTGCCTGCTTGTGAGCTAAGAGGGGGGGTTTAACCTAAAGTTCCTTATTTAGATGGTATACATTCATCAAGAAAAAATATTCGACACCTGCACGCAACACAATCGCTCGTCTTCCCATGCCGATGACAAAACAGGAAGTGGCATACAAAATGTAAGTAAGTGCAACATGCAAGTGTTCAAGTACACAAGCGCCATCTAGTGGAAATGAAACAAATCTTTGTGTCAGCAAATACACTGCATGTTCCCCTGATCTGAAACCCCCTTGAGAATGTTTGGGGATGGATGGTAAGGAAAGTTTACAAAAACAGAGGCCGGTTGCCCTTCGTGAAGCCATCTTCCCCACATGAAGCAATCTTCCCGCCCGCCTCTTGAAAACAGGTGCATTAAGCAGGCCGAAGTGAGTGTTTGAAGATATCAGCAATATCGGTGGCACTACTGAGTCCTTTTTGACCACTTTTAGTTCTGTTGTGTGTATTTTTGGTCTATGGTCTTAAACAGTTGATCAGATAATGAACAGCCTGTTTGAGTTTAAATTGCCAATCTCTAATTTTTGTCTTTTGCTCTTTTTCCTTATTATGACATTCTGAAGGAGTTCTTACAGCCTGGTTACGACCCACCAGCGGTGGGTCACAGTTATGATTTAATTTCAAATCATTGGGCAATACTGAAACCTCCACTGAGTGTTGTGTGTGTGTATGTGTGTGTTGTAATGAGGCTAGAGTACGGTAACCAATGTTAAAATCATCACACTGAGTTATTCATTTATAAATCCCTTAGGGGTCGGCTTTACTGGCGGCAGGTCTGCTTGCATTCTTTTCTGGAAACAGTGAAAAATGCGTTGCAATAAAAATATGATCATATAACCCCAATATTATCATCCCTGCACTGGCTACCTGTTCAGTTTAGAATTAATTACAAAATAGTATTACTTACATACAAGGCTTTAAATGGTTTAGCTCCCACATACCTAACCAGTCTTCTGATACGCTATAATCCGCCACGCTTCTTAAGATCACAAAACTCCGGACTTCTGGTAATTCCCAGAATTTCAAAATCTACAAAAGGGGGCAGGGCTTTTTCATATTCAGCTCCAAAACTTTGGAATAGCCTTCCAGACACTGTTCGGGGCTCAGACACAGTTTCCCAGTTTAAAAGTAGACTCAAGACGCATCTCTTTAATCTGGCATACGCGTAACTCATCCCATAACCTCATACTCCAGTACATCTATCCTGAATGGCAACTACGCTAATTCTCTCCATCTGTTCTGTACTTTTCTACCCATCCCGAGGCATCTGGAGATTGTACCAGCTTCAGTAGACAAAGGCCAACCCTGTGAGGATCCTGAGGCATCCAGAGAAGGACCAGCTCCAGCTGAATTCTGCCTTATTATGGTTGGAGCTACACATCCTGCTCCTGTGCTCCCAGTGATCCAGACCCCATCTGCCCTCTGCACCTACTGACTCCCTGTGCTGAACTGGACTTCATGTTAATTTAAAGAATTTCTGTTATATTGAACTTTCACCTGCACAACACACTTGATGTTATTTCTATCTGTTATCACCCAGATGAGGATGGGTTCCCTGTTAAGTCTGGTTCCTCTCAAGGTTTCTTCCTATTACCATCTCAGGGAGTTTTTCCTTGCCACTGTCGCCGTCACCCTTGGCTTCTTCATCAGAGACATTTCATTCATCATTCATTCATCTAATTATTATCTAGACACATTTTTCTGACACATACACACTTCCATAAATGTTATTTTCTTCTCATTTCTTTCATTTTTGTGAAGCTGCTTTGAGACAATGACTAATGTTAAAAGTGCTATGTAAATAAAATTGAATTGAATTGAATTAAAGTTGCTGAAATGAACTGAAACTCCCCGAATACTTACGTGTTTTCAGAATGAGCTTTTTCTAACCTTATGAGACTGAATTGAGCTGTCGCATAACAAACTTCTATAAAGATCTATATGGATAATTAGATAAGTAAATAAACCTTTTACTTCTAGACAGAAATGAGCCGTCTTTGAGATGTGAGTAAGTTTTTCACTGTTTTCTGCATCTTCTCAAATGTTCATCTCCTCACACTGGCCACTTAAAATGAACATTGCGTTTCCACACAGATTCAGTGAGTTTTCTGCGTATTTGGAAGATGACACGTGCTACACAGCCAAGGAAGCTCTTCAGAATATTCTGGACAGTGAGGAAGAGTCTTATATAAAGTCTTATATAACTCTATTCTGATAATATTAAATTAATATTATTAAATATTTTTCCTTACGTCGGCTAGCTTTTGCCAGCTTATGTGACACTCTCTGTGTATATTGTGCGTTCATACCTTAATTGCACATTCGTTTACTCTGAACGATATAGGCTAACATTTTTTTGTTTGTTTTTAGGAATGTGTCTGCGTCACCCTTACAGTACCTTCACCAGCACCTCACATCTGGACACGCAGATACGAGAATCATACTGAGTAAGTGCACATACAGTATGTGTATATATCTAATGATGATAATGTACATTAGTTTATTTTACTGTGTTATCAGCATGCTCATGATTTTTTTTTTTTTTTCTTTTTTTTTAAAGTTGTGAAAATGAAAATGCTCAGCAGAGGTAGAAAGACTAATAAAATGTTACTGCAGTACAATTTTACTAAAGTACAAGTAAAGTTACCATTATAAAAACAATCTACTCGAGTAAAAGTAAAAACTAACCTTATAGAAAATTTACTCAGAGTAAAAGAGTTACTTTTTTTTTTTACCGCGGTGGTGGGAGGGGGGGGGGGATTCTAGTATAGTTAAAAAAAAGACAAACGGATATAAATCTCAAACTAGTTGTTTTTAATTGAAGGAACACCTTTACATAATAAAGCTGATGCCTTTCTTTTGCTTGATATCAAAGTGGTCCCTTAAATATGGTGTGATGCTTTGAACCAGATAGCCGAGGGGAAAAAGAGCTCGGAGCCAAGAATAACGTTCAGCACAAAACCTTTATCGGCCTCACAAAACAAGCGTCACAAAATTATAATACAAACCATAACGTAAAAGTAAAGGAAAGGGTAAAAGAACAGAGCGTTTTTTGGGGGTGAGCAGCACACCTGAGCTCCTACTCCATTCTCTCCTTCTCACACACACACCTCCGCAGTGTACACACTGTATGTTTGTTGCCCTCTAAAAGGGAGTTTGCAGTTGCTGGGTGTTGACTGTAACTTTCATCATGGTCATGATATTGTAAAATTCTGTTCCAGTGAAGTGAAACTCTACTGCAGTTCCAGCTAACTGATCTGGCTCTGACCCAATGTCAGGATAAACCTTCACTTTGTTCCGGCTCACGTCCTGCTGCTTTTAGAGTAAAATATTATTTAGAGGAAATTTCCCATTCTGCTGATTCAGCCTCTCAGTCTGGATGTCCTCGGGATCTTGTCGCCAGATAGGAAAAGGCGTCACATTGAGGCCCCTTTCTGCCAGCCGGGATTTCCACTGCAGTACCAGAGAAGCGCTGGCCGATGTTGGCTGGGAACGTTTCTGACTCCCATCTGTGGCCGCACCCAAGCAGCGCTCGGCGGGCCTAACCGGCCTGTCAGCAAAGAAGAAAGCCATTTAAGGGTGCATGCAGGAGCCACACCCCACGCGAGCCCACTCTGCCATTCTGCCAGTTGGGCACTGCCCCCAGACATGCATCTGTACACCCTCACCAGTTTCCTTCCCTTTTTTCCTTCCTCCCTCCTTATGGGTAAATTTTATTTAAAGAAAATGGATAAGAAGAGGAATCCTTCCCCATTTTTAAAGAAAATGTCCCCATTTGCCTAGTGTGTGTGTCTGTGGTGCCGCCCATGTGTCAAACCCTATCTATCTATTCTAGTCTATTTAATTAAAATAAATCATTAAAATTGGAGAAGCTGCTGTTGACTGAAGTCAGACCAGGATGGTTTAACAAACTACCGCTGAAAAAATCACATCTACATCATTACATTTACATTACATTTACATTTAACATTATAATTTTAAGTCCAAAATTTCAAATTTTTAGAAATGTAATCATATTTTTATTAAAATTAATAAACAAATTATAATTACAGTTAGACACTTTATTGATCCTGAAGGAAAATCCCAGATATTTATCCAAATATAACATACAATTGACCAAAATTTATATTTATTAATAAAAGGTAAAAATATATCGAGTTATCAATTAAAATTCAAAATAACAAAGACTGTAAATAAATAAAAAAATAATTATTAATGTGTTTGATGATGTATCCTGGTAATATTATCTACATGAGCTTCAAATGAAAGGCTGAAATCTATAATCACACCGCGGTCTTTTATTGTTGCACTTGATGGAACAGAAAGGCCATCTAAAGTTACAGAGTGATCTAGAATCTTACTATTGAATTCTAGCTGCATGCGGTCCTATGACTAGAACTTCTGTCTTATCTGGATTAAGCAGAAGGAAGTAATTAGCATCCAATCTCTTATGTCCTGCACACATTGCTCAACTTTAGTAAGCTGGTTTATCTCATCAGGTTTTGAGACTTATAACTGTGTGTCATCAGCATAACAATGAAAACTAATACCATGTTTACGGATTCTGTTGCCCAGAGGAAGCATGTAAAGGGAAAAAAGAAACTCAACAACAAACTCCACTAGAGAACATGCAGAATAATCACAATTTAAGCCTACATACTGATACCGATCGGTCAAAAAGGATCTGAGCCAGGAGAGGGCTGTACCCTTAATTCCTACTACATTTTCTAATCTGTGAAGAAGAATACCACGATCAGCTGCACTGAGGTCGAGTAATATAATCATAGTTACACAACCCTGATCAGAGGCCAATAGAATGTCATTTACTACTTTAACGAGCGCTGTCTCTGTACTGTGATGAGGCCTAAATCCTGACTGATACAGTTCATGTATGCCATTTCTATGTATATATGAGCATAGCTGCTCCGCTACTATCTTTTCCAGGATCTTAGAGATAAAGGGGAGGTTTGATATTGGCCTGGAATTGGACAGCTGACAGGGGTCGAGGTCAGGTTTCTTAATGATGGGTTTAATAACTGCTAATTTAAAAGATTTTGGAACATAACCAATGCTGAGTGAATAATTAATTATTCTCAACAGGGGTTCTGTTATTGCTGGTACTATCTGTTTAAGAAAATGTGTCGGTACAGGATCTAATATACAGGTTGATGAATTTGCAGAAGAGATGAGTGAAATTAGTTCATTCTCTTCAAGGAGAGTAAAGTATTCAAGGTTCTGATCTAACATGGCTAGATTAACATCTGCTGTCCAGTGATGAGTAGGTTGTATAAGCGGGTGTTGATGGGATATTGGTAAGCCTTGCTAGTGGCCTGCTAGGTTTAGGGTTTTCTGTTTTGTGTCGTTGACAACCGCTGCATGTTCTCATGTAGTGCCAGACGTCTTTTCGCACCGTCGGCCACCATGCCACATCTAGCAACCTCAGCAGGGTTTTTAGTTGCCCCTGGTGTCCTCCCCTGTGATTGTCATGGTAGAAATGGAGAAAGGTTTTAATTAATGCCTGGGGAACCACCAGCTGGAACTTCTCTTTGCGTTTTACTGGTACCCGGCGATATAATGCACCTTGGTGATGCTCGAATGAGGCCCTCTGATCTAGTGCGCTTCTTGGGTGGTCCCTAGAAAGCAGCTTTAAGATAGTAGGGTCCTTCTGTTGGGCTCGGATTATCTCACTCAGGTCGCTGGGTAGGTCGGCGAAACCTTTAGTGTTCGTGATGGCTAGACATGGTTCATCACCCCCCTTTAGTGACGGGGGCGCTCGGGAAATGGTATCTGGACCCAGATTTAAACAGTCCTCGCAGTCTTTCTCTACCCTGGAACCTCTCTTTACCAGCTGTTCCCCGGTGTTCACAATTCCTCTTAGACATCCAGCCACTTTTGGGTTGATGTTCTGCAGGATTCGCTCCACTAGTTCTTTCTTGGAGATATCCGGCTTCCACTTTAGACAGAGGGCCCGGTAGTCATAGGCGAAGTCCCTCAGGCGTTGTCCCGGCTGCTGTACCCGAGACCTTAAGTTGACTTCAACTTCCGTGAGGTAGTCATCAGGTAAAAACGCCGCCATGAATGCCTGTTTAAAAGACTTCCAATCCTTCACCTTGCCTTTCTCCGCCTTCCACCAACTCAGAGCAGGTCCTCGTAGAACCGTGCCGAGGGTTCCTAGCAGCTCTGGGCTGGTCAGTGGTCTGATTTCCAGATAGTTCTCGGCTTGCTCAATGAAGTTGAACACATCAGCTGTCTCTGACGCGTCGCCAAAGGCTGGAAACTCCACGCAGATGGGTGGTCGAGCATAAAGAGAAGGAGAAGAGGGTGAGACTGAGGAGGTGGGCTGAGCAGAGGAGTGTACTGGAACACAAGGAGGAATGTTGTAGATATCATGACTGCTAGGGTGCTTTACCTTGGCCGTAGCTGTAGTAATTGAAGTGCTGGGGGAATGTGGATCCTGAGATTTATGAGATGCAGGGGTGCTGGCCTGTAACCTGTGGCTGGTGGGCGTACTAGTGAGACGCAGTCTCTTCATCTGGTTTTCCCAGATAACGTCACGTCGTAGAAAACAGTCAATGACGGCTCTCTCCATTTTCTCGAGAGCCTCCTGGCAGTGACGCTTCAGCCCTTCCAAGCTCGCGTCCACTGCGTCACGAAGACTGATTTCCCGGTTGATACTGCTGTCTAGGGACTGTCTAAAATCCCGCTCTACTGAGCTCACTTTATCTGTAAGTGCCACCATATCCACCTTGCATTGATTTAGTTCATTTTGTAGTGTGTGCACCACATCAATATCAGTCACATGAGCAACAACATCATCATCATCATTGTCATCATCATGTCTATCAGATATATATAGAGAGCTAATCAATGAAGTTATTTCAGCTGTAAGGTTACGGCGTGTTACAAATGCATCATCCACATCCTCCATCACACTACTAGCAATAGCAAAGTCGGCCTTCACAGCACCATTAGCATTGGCCTTAGCATTATTAGCGTCCATTTTGTTCAGCCACACCACACAACACCGGAAAATACACCAAAAATACAGATTCCCCGTACGTACGGGCCACCACTATGTAACGTTTGGATTTTATTAAACCACTAGTTACTATGCAACGGGGTCGAGAATCCAAATATGGGCTTGTAAACAGCACTTCCGGTATTGTGCAACCGAGGCGGGAGAATATAAGACGCAACACAGAACAATTACTAAACCAGACCAAAGTGTATTATACAAAACAAACCAATAAATAAACAAACAGGGTGCACCACAAACCAATATATACAAAACATTTTCAAATATAAACAAGGTTTGTGTCGTATGCGGGTGTGTGAGTGTGTGTATGATAGTCCAGAGTCAATGATATTGTCATGTATGAAATGATGTACAGGAGAGATGGCTCGGCCTCACCGGTATAGTTGTTAAATCCGGGAGCTCAAAAACGGGATGAGAGGTGAATTGTAGTTGTCCAGTAAAGATTAGTCAAGTCAGGAAAATAATCTCTCGAAATCAACTTACAAGGCTCTCTCTTAAACAACAGCGCTGTGAATCTCATCTCTCCGTGTCGGCTTTATACCGGCACTTGTGACCCGACGCCGCTTCCCAGCTTAACCCTGGGACCAACACTTGTCTATGGGGACAAGTAAAACCAAATAGGGCATATTTCCGTGCACAGGTGAGCAGCATTAGCTCCTTAATCGTTTCCCTGTTATTTAAAATTCCCCTTTATGTGGCTGCTCTACAACACACCTATCACAAATAAAATTACCACTAACGACAGATGAAGAATGTCTAAACATCCTGCACTCTACACACTAAACAAGCTGAATGTTATCCATTATAACGTACCTGAGTGGGGGTTTAGTTGTTCTGAGAGAATTAAAAAAAAGAATTAAAGAGACATTTCAGGCGAAAGTAAACACCCTTAGTGTCTCTGTACTTTTACTAAACCTGTTTGATCAGTCTGGGGTCTGTCTTTCTCCCATTATTTTTAGCACTGAGTTTATAAGGGCTAATGCTAACATAGCTAACAGTTAATGGAAGCCTTTTAAGTTATAAAATAAACAAAATTTGTTTCAGGTGTCTGGTTTGGCCCTTGGTCCCTTCTCCCTGATTGTGAGCCCTACTGAGGGTCCCTACTTGCCTCCTATAATGACATGGGCATGGCCAAACAGATTTGTTTTATGGACGTCGTGTTAAGAAGGCCTGACCCGGGCCTCAGACTGCACCAACGCAGACTAGATGGGCGCAGAGCAAAACACAGAGACAGAATCGTCATGAAGGCAGAAGAAGCTGCGAGAGAAGAAACAAGCAGAAGAAAAAATACAGAAGTTAATCAGAAAGTTTATGTTACTGCGTTTACTCTTATCTGTTAGAATAATCACTCTGTTAACCATGGTCAAAGTGTGTGTGTGTGTGTGTGTATATCTATCTGTGTTTCAACATTATCAGAACAATTAGTTTATGAGAGTAATAATAATAATAATAATAATAAAATAATTATGATTAGAGGATTGGTTAGAATGATTAGAGACTCCTGGCTCTGGGTTTAGTGAAGAGAGTTCACACTCGTCCTTCATGTTTGTTAGAAGAGCTGATCTTACGGACATCACACACTTTAATCTTGGACTAGAAATATCACCAAAGATATGTGTTATATCGCTTATTTTATTTAAGATGGCACCGCTTCCAAGCTGGCCAAGTGAGATTCTGAGGGAGAACAAAAGACACCACCCGAAGCGGCGGGCCCAGAGCAAATGAGGCAGCATTAGGAACAGGCTAAGAGCCTGAAAACAAGCTTGATGACCTCAGGGCCAGAGTAAAGTTCCAGAAAGACATTTGGTCTGCAATCTTCTTGCTTCATCGAGAAACCAGCAGTACTGGACAACACTGTCCAGCCAGCCAAGCTCTTCTCGGTTCACCGCATGGACAGAACATGGTGCAACAGGTTCATGGTGCAACAATGCAAGCATCTTTCCTCTCACATGCTCCTGCACACCCAACCTGGAACTACTGACCATCAAATGTTGTCACTGCCTTATGCCCAAGCATGCCCAAGCAGTGAAAGGTCAGTGTAATTTTAAAAGCACACTTACTTAAACTTTGTTTTCCAATTTATTTTTGGCATATTAAAAAAAATTTTCGGTCGAAATAATCGTTGTAACAATGTACAGAAAGTATACTGTTACGGGTTTGACCCTTTTTGCATAGGCGGTGCCATAAAGCATGGACACAAAGCGAAAAGGGTAATTTATTTAGGAAAAAGGGAAGGAAAGTGTTAAGGGAGGGAGAAAGGAAAAAAGGAAAGGAAGGATGTGCATGTGCAGATCTGGGGGGCAGTACTCAATATCATAAAGCTGCTGTACACTTGCAAAAACTGCAGCAGCGTTAGAACTCTGGAGGCGGACAGATTTAGACTGTCTGTTTCCTGATTGGCTCCCCAGTCCTTGTCATGCACACTCAATCCGCAACCGGCACTAGGATCCGGAAGTAATGCGGTCGCGAACCAGGAAGTATAAGAGGAGTAAACAAACCACAGCACATCGCTCAGTCATTGAGTTCGCCCATCTCATCCCGGATCTTTTCGCCGAATCGTGAGTACTCACCTATTTGGGTTAACTTTCAGAAAAAAGGGTTAAATTGTGTTTATCCCTTGCTCCTTATTTGTGAGAGTTCTTAAAACAAATCGCAAGGTTACTATCCACGCTACACAGGGCTAACCGCTAAAGCTACATTTTCTGGTCCACCCAGGTTAGTTCTTGACAGAGGACTGAGCCCACCGCAGTGAACCCAGTGAAGCATGCGCGCCTCTGCGATGTGGTTAACCAGCAAGCCATGCTTATCAACAAGCTAACCGGAAAGCTCGCTACCCTGCGCCAGAGCATCCAAGAAGTCCAAGAAGGTTGCAGGGCTTCGACGAGAGAACGCGGATGTCCACGCGGTTGTGGCTAACGCGGCTAGCCGGCCTCCCGTCGCAGCGGCCCTCAGCGCCGCACTAATAGCCCCCCTCCCCATTCTGATGTTTTTCTTGAATTACCAGAAAATGGTGATGGCACGGACGGGAAATGAAGTGTTTTTTTGACAGCACTAGATCTGGTGTTCGAGTTTAATTCCACTAAGTACTTCACCGATCGGCTATGCATTTTTTCGTTGCTATCCGGGCAGGCAGCTGAGTGGGCCACGGCAGTTCTCCGGTCAGACACAGACACCGCCCATTCTTATAATGAATTCACCCGCCAGCTCAAACTTACTTATGAACACCCTGCGGGCGAGGTGGAGATCGACATGAAACTCTACCACCTGCGGCAGGGAGGATCGTCTGTGAGTCGCTACACAGCAGATTTTTGCACCCTCGCTGTGCAGACATCCTGGGGAGACGCCGCACTCCAATGGTTGTCGAGGGTGAAGTGCCACTGGAGGAGCGCCACTGGAGGATCCGGTTCTGTGTCCATGAGATGAGAGGGTCGCACTCCCCAGGATGTCGAGGGTGAAGCGCCACTGGAGGAGCGCTACTGGAGGATCCGGTTCTGTGTCCATGAGATGAGAGGGTTGCACTCAGGACATTCTATTACGAGGGGCTAGCTTCACATATTGAAAACGAACTTGCCGGGCGAGAGCTTCCCGCCACGCTGGAGGAACTGATCCAGCTTGCCCTCTGCATCGATCAGCACCTCCTCTCTCGTCCGAAGCCAGCCCCGCGGACCCAGCCGCCAGCTCCCACCTATTCATACACTGCACCTCGACCGCCGACCACCTTTACATCTGCTACTACTGGACATGACGGATCTCCACCTCCTGCCGTGGTTGACACCAAAGCCGAAAAACCCATGCAATTAGGACGCGCTTCCCTGACCATGGCAGAATAAGAACGCCGGTTTCGGGAGGGATTGTGTGCATACTGTGGGTGAGCAAGAGAAGAGACTCACCGGGCCCCATTCACACCGCTTTCATCGATTCTGGTGCTGCAGGTAACTTCATTGACTCCACCTATGCCAAAGAAATGGGGGTGAAGATTGAGGCGTTTTCCCAGCCAATTCACGTCACATCAGACGACGGTCAGCCTCTTTCTTCCAAACTCATCACTTTAACCATCGACCAACATCAGAAACAGCTGCAGTTTTACCTCACCCTCATCTCCTTACCTCCCGTTATACTCGGCTATCCCTGGCTGCTACAGCACGACCCTCTCATCTCATGGACACAGAACCGGATCCTCCAGTAGGGGCCGACCTGCACCGAACTTTGCCTACGGGCACAGGCTGGGACGTGTTCCAAGGAGTCGGTGGCCCCGACGTCGACACCGACCCCATCCCACCTGCATATTGAGACCTGGCTGAAGTCTTCTGCAAAAGAAGAGCCACCCCCCATCTCATACCATCTCATCGCCCATACGACCGAACTTCAGCCAGGTTCTAACCCCCCCAAATTGTGGGGTTTGAACCTGGGATTTTCCGAACCGTAGTCAAATGCCTTAACCACTGAGCTACACCTGGCCCATAGTACACACACAGCCATATACATTAAGTGTACTAAGTATACCTATAGTTAATCCACTTCAGCACACAAAAGTATACTTAATACACTTAAAATTGTGCTTTAAAATTTTGCACTTAGTACAGAATTAGTTGGCAAACATCAAGTATACTAGTCAGTATTCCTGCTGCAAGTACACTCAAGTATGCTTTGGCATGTAGGATTTAATATACTTAGCATAGTTATTTTTTACTCAAATTTTCTTGTCATTTTTAGGTCAAGGGTGTTTTTTAAAACATTACTGTGTATGGTCGTGTAAGTGACAAATTAAATTTGAATTTGAAATCTATTTCATCACATGTGCACAACTTTACACACAATCTAATGTTTCCAAATCCTCAGCAAAATCCAGGTGTTTCTGCAGAAATCTGTAAGGAAGTTTGATTACACGTACAGAGTTTCCTCAGAGCTGAGCAGGACTTTGTATCCATTTGTGATTGTTATGAATGACCTTTGTGAAAAATAATAAACAGCCGTCTTAAAGTGACATTTTTATTGCGAGGAGAAAAATGGTGTCACAGAACATCAGTCTGGCTCCAGACCTTCCTACTGATTGATAAATCACTTGTAGATATGATTTAAATTGCAGTATGAAAGGAGATGGGATAACTACCTCCTCAGCTTTACTGATAATCTCCCGAGTGTGTTTAACCCTTAGGGGTCGATGGTAGTGTCAATGATGCCAATGACTTTTTTTTTTCTTTGCAGGTGTTTTTGTAAATTAAATCATATTGTAGCAACCCAGAAAAAAAATATGTACACAAACAGTCGACGGTTTTCTTTCCAAAAAGTTTATTGACAAATAAATGTTTGTTATTAAATTAATGCCATAAATAAAAAAACAGACGCAGATTCTTGTCTCCACACGTGTTGAAGCCCCGCCCCCCCACGCTTAACGCTTCATTCACATGCAATGATTTATGTAAACGGCTCTGTTTAAATGTCAGTAAATGCTAATTGTTGTGTTGTTCGGGGGGGTGACGTGCTGATGCATCTTCATGTCCAAAAGAACAGGCTGGAATAAAGAAACAAAAACAGTTTAAAAATATATTTTCACGTAAATATTCTTATACCCACGTGAGAATCTCACCATGATAAAATGACTCGTGGCAGGAATCCACACGAAGCACTTTAGTTTCAAGTAACCATCCAACACTGGACACAAACAGCAAAAAGCATAATAATAATAAAAATAATAATAATAATAATAATAATAATAATAATAATAATCATGCTTTTTTGCTGTTTGTGTCCAGTGTTGAATTATTATTTGATCACGAATGGCTGGAAGGACTGAAATAAAGCACTTTATTTTAGTCACAATATACTATTATAAATATAAGATATTTTTGCCGTGTAGTTTGTGTGTGGGGCCGTGCATAAGAATTATATTTTCAGTAAATGTTCCAGAAACCATGCTTTATTATTGTTTACCTCAAAAGAAGTCCAGTTTGTGTGAGGACTCTGAGTGTGTCGGTGTGAACAGCTGAGACGACAGGAGACCTGGTGAGACCTGATGAGACCTGGTGAGACCTGATGAGACCTGGTGAGACCTGATGAGACCTGATGAGACCTGGTGAGACCTGATGAGACCTGATCCAGGTCTTAATGTGTCTTATATATTCATGGGAAGTCATAGATTATTCAGTGAAACAGAGGCTCTGCTGAACAAAAGTTCGGCACATCAGTCACTTTACCCCAAATAAAAGGTCTTTCTGAGTGTTAGAATTGAGTTGTTTTGCATTTCAGTGTTCAAAACAAGGTTTGTTTATTCTCCTTTTTCTCTGCTTTTCCGCTAGTTTAAAATTGTATTTTTTGTGCGCGCAATTTGACATAAAAGTTGCACATAAATATATTTACATCAGACACATTATAAAAGCCAAGTTTGTGCTCTACATGACAAGGAAAAATGTATTAACTACTATATTGGTAAAGAAATGTACACATTGAGATTAACAGAAAAAACCACCAGATACTTAGTGTATGTATGCGTGTGTGTGCGTGTGTGTGTGTTTGTGTGTGTGTGTGTGTTTGTGTGCGAACTATAGACTCTGGATGTGTTCCAAATTACACAAAATATTAATAAAAAGGCAAAGTGATTTATGGGCGCGTACACACACAAACACAAACTAGTGCATTGTGTCATGTGTGTGTTATTTAATTACAGTTTACGGCTTTATAACACAAAACATTGTACATCTAGTTGGAATAACAAAACATTTTATTGACTGATGTATTTTGATGTTCTTTTGTTTGTTGTTTCCCCGTCTGATGCCGTCCCCGAGTCCTGCATGGATTCCCTACATAATTAGCGCTGTGTTAATCATTAGTCCTAAATGAAGAGTAATAAATGTTTATAAACGTCATTACGGCGCAGAAACAGAGGCGTCATAAAGTTATCTAAGACTCCTGTCCTCACTGAAGCTCTTCTATTTAAAGGAGGAAAAACATAACGTGTGTCAGATTTTGCATTTATGGTTAAGCGCTAACGCTCAGTTAGCATTAGTGTTAGCACCAGCGCTAGAGGAGGGAGCGTAAATAAAGCACAGTGAAACAGTTATGCGAGTAGACAAGTGAAGAGCGATGTGCAGGAAGATGAGAAAGACGACACCATGTTCCTCTGTGGAGGTTCTGCTGAGCACCGTGACCCTCGTCCTGTTTGTGGTGTGTGTCGGGCTCGCCGTCGTCTCCTGGTTAGCGCTACAGACAGGTGAGCACGTTTTCAAGTCTTACTCTTTTTACACACTTCCAGCTTTTTCTTGTACACTGAATGGAGGAGACACGGGGACATTAATGACCAACTTTAGTTTATACAAACTTTAACTCTTAAATATTATATTTCCCAATGAAGTGTACAGTTCGCTCGATAGTTCAGGACAGGAGTTTCCTACAGTCTACCTGAGCCTCTAATAATGAACTGGACTCCATATGAACTTCTCCACATCTCCTGATATACTGAACCTCCAGCCTCCTAACACACAGTATGAGTGCAGATCAATCCCTGCTCTCTGTTATCACCCAGATGAGGATGGGTTCCCTGTTGAGTCTGGTTCCTCTCAAGGTTTCTTCCTATTGGAGTTTTCGTCGTCCTCTGCTTGTTCATCAGGGACGTTCTGATCATTCAGTCATACATTCTCATTTCATACAAACTTCAATAATTCTTTTGATTGTGTGAAGCTGATTTGCGACAATAACAATTGTTAAAAACCCGATACAAGTAGATCAAATTAAATGGAATTGAGTAGAGGGGCGGCACGGTGGTGTAGTGGTTAGCACTGTCGCCTTGCACCTCCAGGGTCTGAGTGTGTGTGTGTGTGTGTGTGCGCCCTGTGATGGATTGGCACCCTGTCCAGGGTGTACCCTGCCTCGTGCCCTAAGCCCCCTGAGATAGGCTCCAGGCCCCCCGTGACCCTAAATACGGGATAAAGTGGTGTAGAAGATTGAGTGAGTGAGATTGAGTGAGTGAGAGTGTGAATTGAGTAGAGAGGAGACGGTGTGGTTTGGGACACGCCCACGGTGCTGTAACCATGTGGGATTTGTTAACAGACCGGTGTTTATGTGAATCTGTACTGAAGTGTTGAGTGATTAAGGACAGCTCTGGTGTTGTAGGTAACGAAGCTCCAGCGGGGAGCAGCAACTCGTCGTTCAGTGGAACTCTGACCATCTCGGAGGGAGCGAGTTTCACTGAGGAGCTCAGGAACAGGAGCAGTGTGCAGTTTAAAGCTCTGGCCTTTGACACCGAGCTTCTGGTGATTCACTTGAACTTTATTGTGACTTTATCCTGGATCGTGACGGTAAAAGATAAGAGTGCGATGTTCTTTTTTTAAGGTTGTCGTCTTTATCCTGCTGTGCGTGTGATAATACTGATGATGACATCACCGCTCTATTTCTGTGTGTGATTGTGTTCCAGGTTACGGAGGCGTACGCACTCGGCTCATTAGGAGCGAAGTTAAGGAGCTGCAGAGTGACGGCCTTCAGGTCAGAGGTCGTTCCTAAAAAAACATTTACAGTCTTCATCACTCTGGGAGAAGTTTACCATAAACACCAGCCACAGTCAGAGTTGGGGCAGGGGTACGACTAGAGGCGGGGCTAGAGGCGGGGCTAGAGGCGGGGCTGGGGGTGGAGCTAAGGATTAGTTTGTTTTCTCTACTTGTGAGTTAATCCTACAGTAGTGATAAAATATTAAAAACACAGAGATGAACTCATTTCAAATCAATCAAGTGTGTGTGTGTGTATGTGTGTGTGTGTGTGTAACAGTCCAGGCAGTGTGATTGCTCACTTCACAGTGATGTTCGGGGACGTTGTGGAAGTAACAGTGGTGCAGGAACAGTTAATCTCAGGGTTACAGAATATTCCAGACGCAACGCTCGTCATAAACAGCAGCAGCGTTCAGGTCACAGGTACGCCATGTACACACACACACACACACACACACACACACACACACACACACACTACCTGATATAAGTCATGCTCCCTGTTTTGATGCTGCGCGGCTGGTGTTAGCTCTGAGACACACACACTCACTCTGTCTGTTACAGAACTCAGGACGGAGCCGATCAGATCTTACAGTGTGACCAGGACCAAGTTTTATTACTAACACCATCACCTTCTGTTTTCTCTTCTATCAGACATTTCCACTACACAGACTCCACCTACAACCACACCTACAACCACACCTACAACTACAACCACACCTACAACTACAACCACACCTACAACCACACCTACAACTACAACCACACCTACAACCACACCTACAACCACAGCTGTACCAGGTGAGTGTCTGTATCACAGAGTATTTTATTGTGTCATGTTGTTGTTCTTGTTCTTTGATAGTTTTGTTAATTTAAGTTGTATGTAGCATTTGGTCATCGAGGAATGTTTCTTGGTTTCACTGAACTGTTTATGCTTGAAATGTCAATTAAAGGTTTTTTGACTTGATATTGAGATGTATATCTGCTCCTTCTGCTCTGTAAAGCTTCATAACGGCTCTAATCTGAGGTGCTGGTTGTTAATTGGTGATTTCTGGGGCTGGTAGAGGTGGGTAGAGAAGCCAAACCCAAGTACTCAAGGAAGAGTAAAAAAGGATTCGGTGAAAATACTACTGAAGTACTGAGTAACTGTTTCAATGGTGATGTCCAATTAAAGTCGTCCCACACAGTGGCCCCTGAAATAATAGAGGGGGGAGGGGGGGGAGTCATTCCTCCTCTCGGCTTACTTTAGCTTCTCACACACACACACACACACACACACACACACACACACACACTGTAGACAGCGTGTGCACTCACAAACACTAATGGAAACACTTATCTGAATTTATTTGTACTTTTTTTCCGAAGGTAACGTGCAGGTTAATCTGTTTTATTTTTACTTTATATTTTGTATTAATTATTTTTGGATATAAAGTTCTTTGGGTTTTCATTATTTCCTATGGGGAAATTTGCAATGTTTTGATATACGAACACGATTCCGGAAACAAAGCATGGTCACACTCCAGGGTTTAACTGTATATACTGCGTTTCTTCTTCACAGTAAAAGTAAAAAATGTGGTGCAGTAAAACTACACATGGAAGTATTTTTTTTTCTCAAAAAGTTAATGTAACGGAGTAAATGTAACTCAATACTACCCACCTCCGGAGGCTGGTGACTCTAAATGAACTTCTGCAGCAGAGGTCAGTTTTGGTCTTGTTTTTGAGGGAAGGTCTTCCTTCATGAGAGACAGTTTCATCATGGGGCTTGATGGGTTTTACAAACACACTCGACACAATACTGTTCTTGTAGGAACTGATCCAGAAAGGCTGACCTTCATGTCTTACAATAACGACTGACTGTTGTTCCTTAACTACCTAATTCCATATGGGAATAATGGATGTTACTTAAATAACGTTGCTTTGCGTAGATCTGACCCACAGAAGTAACCCCAGATCATAACACTGCCCTCTACAGGCCTGTACAGTAGGCACTAGGCATGACGTGGGCATCACTTCAACCCCTCTCTTCTTACCCTGATGCACCCATTGCTCTGGAACAGGGTCAATATGGACTCATCAGACAACATGACCTTTTTCATTACTCCACAGTCCAGTCCAGTCCTTTTACTCCATAGAAAACTGAAGCCTTTTTATTTTAATTAGTCTCACTAGTAAGTGGTTTTCTTAAGGTTACACAGCTGTTTAGAACCAATCCTTAGTTTTTTCTAATCATTTGATTTCAGCGTTTACAGTAAGTGATTCCCCCATCAAGCTTATTCCGGACATATTTCCAACCACAGTTCTTCTTGGAAGATGATGCTCACCACTGTCCTCCCAGTCTTTATTATTGAGTTGTTTCAGTAGTTTCAGTGTCTCCTTAGTTGTTTTCTTTGCTTGATGCAGGACAATAATTTGACTTTTCAGAAATAGAGTTACATCCTTGCCATGACCACAGGATATGTCTTCCTTAATACTAATAACTATCGAATGGATATGTCTTAACTATTTGCTTAGAAAGTATATGTTTTCTATTATTTTAAACTGTGTATTTAAAAAAATGTTTAGTTAATGTTTTAAGTTGAAATGTTAGTAATTATCTTTACATACTGCAGATGTTATTAGTATTAAAGTTTATATGCCTTTTATAACTGGTTGTCTTCCATCTTGTACTACAGATGTGTTTTAATAAAACATCTGCTTGATTATTGGTTGTGTTTCTCCACTACAGCGGATTGTGGAGGTCCTTTTGATCTTTATGAATCAAACTCGACCTTCAGCTCACCAAATTATCCTCTCAGCTACGGACACGATGCATCATGTGAGTAATTCATCTCTAATAAACAACAAAACACTGAGTTCTGCGCTGTGATTGGTCAGAATGTGTTGATTAATTCTCTATAACAGCAGCTCTGACAGTAGTGCAGGGTCACATTAATACTTAAATATGTTATCATTCATTCACGAAGATGTCTGTGTGTTTCCAGGTTTGTGGATTTTACATGCTAATCCAGGGCAAAATATCCAGCTGCATTTCCAAGACTTTTCACTAGAGGCAGCGTATGACGTGGTGGAGGTTCGGGACGGAGTCGAGCCGAATTCCACTTTACTGAGTGAGATTCATTACGATCTGTATTAGTTTAATACAAAACAAAACTGCTGCTAGAAAATACACCAGAAAATGTCAGTATTTTTTATAACAATGATATAAATGTAAATATAGTATTTTATATAAATATAGTCTATTTAGAACGAGGCAAGTCCTTTTTTATCTATCGTGATAATCCTTACTGTGATTTATATATGATTTTTAAAATTTTTATAACAGCATAAACATTGTGCTTAATTGTCATTGATTATTAGCATCTATACTTTACATTTAATGTTTATTTAAACAGTATTTTATATTAATATATAAATTAGTGTAAATATCTATACATTTAGGAAAACTGCTTGCGTATCTTATTTAATAAGATTTTATTATTGTATTATGATTCTGTCTATTTTAATACACATATTTTTTGAAGACACTGCACAGTTTATTATTATTATTATTGTTGTTGTTGTTGTTTTGAGACATTATTACAGTGACACAGTGTTGTTTGTTGTTGTGTTAATTGTACGGTGGTGGTGAAGATGTGTTAACAGGGGCTGAGCGTAAGTTTCCTGACCTTTACTCCACCAGCTCTGAGATGATGGTGATGTTCTTCTCTGATGCTTCTGGAAACGATCGCGGATTTCTGGCTAATTTTAGCACAGGCTTTAACCTTGGACAATCAGGTACATTAAACATTAATAAACATCATAATAAATAACTGTTTAATGAAAAAAGTGAAAAATGTTTTGTGTCTTATGAACTACATGAATTATTCAGTCAGTCAAACCAGTTTATTTATTCTAAATCTAATATATTTGTTAGGTTTTTACATTAAAATCCAAATTAAATCAAGATATCTCAATAAAATGTAAATATACAATATCATGGGATCAAAACTTTACTCATTACTGTAGCTTAAAATTATTTCAATGAATAAGTGTTTAATTCTACAGTACTATTAGTTCAAAGTGTTTCTTTGTCAGAGTCGCCCCCTAGTGGCACAGTGTATGCTGTGCTGTTATGTTTTTTTTTTTATATTTGGGGGTCTCTTTTGAGGGCACCACCCCATCAAGACTACTACTACCAGTCATGCACCGATGGGAGGGTTGTAACACACTCGGAGAACAGCGCTATCCACTCTTTCCACATAAGATCACAGATGCCTGTGATTGGCTTAGAGCCGCGGTTGATCAATGCTAGAGTGCCTCGTATCCCTCCCAAAGAGAGCTCGGCCAATCAGCCTTCTACAGGAGAGTTGCGAAAGGATGCAACATCACCGAACTCGCAAACTCCAAATGATAGGGCGAGCACTTACTGGCCCTGTGTACTGGTATGTTGACATGGTTGGTCATGCTGAAGCACATTACTACAGGTTGGGAAAGTTTGATGTTGGCATGGACCCCCTCAGAGGCGAGTGGTAGAGTCAGCATGACATTTCTAAAGTAGGGCAACCACGACAACACAAAAGTCCAAAGGCACACAGTTCAGAGCAGCTGCAGGCCACTAGGGGGCAACTCTAACGTCCTGAGCAACCTATACAACTTTAAACTTTATTTTATCTTGTCAGAAGTAAATCAGATTAAAATAAATAATGTAATGTTTTACTGCAGAGCCGTGTAGGGCAGGTGAGTATCGCTGCAGATCCGGAGTGTGTGTGTCTGATACCAGTGTGTGTGACGGTGTTAGTGACTGCCCCGATGCTTCAGACGAGGCACAGTGTGGTGAGTTTACATTACCCATGATGCACTGTGGTGAGTGTATGTGAGAGTGAACACCATGGTAGTGTGTGTGTGTGTGTGTGTGCGTGTGTGTGTGTTGTTCCTGACCCTGACTGCTGTGTTTCAGTGCACTTAACCCCAGCGGATTCTCCTCGTCTGAAGGTTGAGATTCAGAGCCGCCTCTACACGGCCTGTTCCTCCGACTGGAGCTCCAACTTCTCCCTGTACTACTGCAGATATTTAGGCTACAGGTGAGGATCGAAACCTTCACATTATATCAGAATTATAAATTGTGCTGGTGTAATACAGGAACAGCTCTTGGCGGATATTCACAGGTAAACACACTCCTTTAACGTTCCCCACAAGTAGCACTGTGCCTCACCAGTGGGTGTAAGATGGTGGAATGGGACGCGGTACGGGAAGGAATCGCTCTGTCCCCTTTTTCAAACTCCGTTCCTGTTCACATGAGCAGAAATAATACTCAACTATGAACACGTTTTCTTGCATCTTGCATTTCCAACAACAACAGCACAACACAACCTCCTGATCACTACTGGGAACCCAGACGACTGGAGCTTTGGTCCGTTAATAAACGCAAATGGCCGAGTTTCAGAACTGTATAATTTGGTGCATACTGTATCTTCTAATTGCTATTATATATGTAACAAAGTTACTCTATAAACGTCTTCTTCTTCTACTTATTGCCTTTTGATCTTTCATTAGTTAAAACTGTAATGAACTGAATTTGTTTGTTTGTTTTACTGTAGATCAGGAAACGCTTCGTTCGTGTCTGTTGTGGCTGAAGACGCACCGTTTGTCGTCGTGACTCAGGCTGCTGACGGCGCAGTGGATGTGAAACCCAGGTTCGACAAAACACGTTATAATAAAGTGACATCCTTTAGTGGTTTTAGTGTAAAGGCATGAAGGCGCAGTGTGTGTTTCGGGGCGGGTGTTGGGGAGCTCAGGGACTACAGCAGCTTCGCACCGAACACTTTTTATGAAGAGTTTTCCAGGAGATTTAGTTCATCATTTTGAAATTCCTTTTTGTTTGTTCTTCTCTATTTTAAGTGAAACGTGTCGGAGTAACGAGGCCGTATCGCTCCACTGCAATAACCAACGTGAGTAGTTTCAGACAGAAACCTTTAATTACATTTAATTATACCTAATATGATGTAATAAATAAAAACAGTGAGTTGATGATGTAATGTTCCAGCGTGTGGGAAGCGGAAGGTTGTAATAAACACAGAGTCCAGGGTGGAAACGGAGGAGGGAACGAGTGAAGGTGTGGACGGGAGGATCGTGGGAGGAGAGGATGCGGTGAAGGGGGCGTGGCCATGGATCGCCTCACTACGCTTTACAGGACGACACATCTGCGGAGCCGCGATAATCGACTCGCAGTGGCTGGTTACGGCCGCGCACTGCGTTTACGGGTCGGGTAAAAATATTGTTTCATTTACACAGAAATTTAGGAGAAACAGAATTACATTATATTTATTTATTGTAATACACCGAGCCCCTCGTGAAGCTCCGATGATTGTATTAGTCCTCCCTGGTTCTAATCATGTTCATCATGAACTTCTGCAGAAGGAACATTCACCTCTCCAACTGGAACGTGGTTTTGGGTCTTCATGCTCAGTACGAATCCAACACGTCAGACAGACAACATCATAACGTGGATCAGATCATCATGAACCAAAACTACAACAAAAGAACCAAAGACTCAGATATCGCACTTATGCACTTACAGGACAAAATCAACTTCACAGGTAACTACTGGGAACTCCTATTACTTCATCACACCCCATATACACTCCATCACTGGGATAGGAACATACTCTTTACTGGGTGTAAGTAGCAAAAGCAATAATACAAAAAAAAACATTTAAAGCTAATGTAGCGTTAGACAGATAACTTTAGCTCACAGTAATTAGCTAATCAGCTAACGAGTCACGTTTACTAGCACGATTGTGGTCATAACATACGATGAGGTTTTTTATCTGATGGACGAACATAAAGGATCTTCATCCAGGTTTAATCCAGGGAAAACACTCACACACACACACACACACACACACACACACACACACACACACACACACACACACACTCCACTAAACAAACTCCACCAAACACACACACACACACACACACACACACACACCACACACACACACACACACATACACACTCCACCACACACACACACACTCTCTCACACACACACACACACACACACACACACACACACACACACACACACACACACACACACTCTACTAAACAAACTCCACCAAACACACACACACACACACACACACACACACTCCACTAAACAAACTCCATCACACACACACACACACACACAACCAAACTGGCTGAAGTCCAAGTAGGAGCCCTGAGAGACCTAAAGTCAGACTGACACACACACACACACACACACACACACGCAGAAGGAAATCTGTATCGCGTGTAAACTGATCTTGAAACTTATTCTGTCATCATCATATGAATGTTATTTTTCTCAGACTACATCCAGCCGATCTGCCTGCCGGGTCCAAATCAGCAGTTTGAGGCAGAAAGAAAGTGTTTCATCGCAGGCTGGGGGAGATTAACTGAAGGAGGTCCGTCACTCTGGGCTAAAGAACAAACAAAACTCTGCAATCAAATAGGAACAATTAATTCATCAGAACATCAAAGTTTATTTAATAAATAAAGTATCATCTTAAAAATCCTGTTTATTCATTAACCAAAACCCAAACGCTTTCACTATTGTTTAAAAAATTATTCATTTATATTAATCAGTTGCAGGAACGTATGTTTCATTTCTGTGTGTGTGTGTGTGTGTGTGTGTGTGTGTGTGTGTGTGTGTGTGTGTGTGTGTGTGTGCTGTAGGTAATACTGCTGATGTATTACAGCAGGCTGTGGTGCCCCTGATCAATAACAGTGTGTGTCAGGAGAGGCTTCCTGAGTACAAAATAACTGAACAGATGGTGTGTGCGGGATACCCTGAGGGTGGAATTGACAGCTGTCAGGTGTGTATGTGTGTGTGTGTGAAATAAAGTGGTAACCAGTGACAATGTGGGAACCACAGACAAAGTCTGGACCAACAACAAAATAGGGACCTGTAAAAAAGTGTGGAGTAGAGATAAAATAGAGGAAAATGTGAACTAAAACAAAGTGGGGACCAGTGACAAGGTGGGGACTGGACACAATGCAATAAATACACTTTAATTATTTGCCCCATGTACCTTACAGCACAGTTAAATCATTTTCCAGTTAGGAAGCTGTGGTCAGAGCACAGAGTCAGCCAGGTTACAGCGCACCTGGAGCAGCTAGGGTTAAGGGCAATGGTCAAGGGCTTAACAGTGGCAACGCTGGGGTTCAAACTCCCAACTTACCAATCAATAACTCACAGCCTTAACCGATTGCACCACCACCACCCTAAAGCAGGGATGAACAATAATGGGGACTAATGACAATGTGAGATCTGAGACAAAGTGGTTAACAACAAAATAGGGACCAGTGAATAAAATAGTGGGGAGCACAAAACAAGTGACTACCAATGACAAGGTGGGGACAAGAGAGAAAATGGGGAGCAAGAAAAAAAAGGGGACCAGTGACAAAATGGGAGTAAGTGCAAAAAACTGGTACAGAGACAAATTAAGGACTAAAGATAAAATGAGGACTAGAGAGACACTGTGGGAATTGAAGATCATTATGGTTTTCTGTGTAACAGGGTGACTCCGGAGGCCCATTGATGTGTGAGGAGGAGGATGCGTCCTGGGTTTTGGCGGGTGTGACATCGTTTGGCAGGGGCTGTGCTCGACCTGGACGTCCAGGAGTTTATGCACTGGTTCCCAAGTTCACGGACTGGATACTGGAAACTCGACGGCTATATACAGAGTGAAATGGAACGAGATCAGGACATGGTGTCATGGATGTTGTAAATATCACAGAATTCTAAAATGTATCTAGTTATTTAATTATAAATGTAATTATGATATTCTAAACAATCTTCAAATCTCACCTGTGTACTCAGTTTATTAAAGAACAGCAGATGAAACAACCAAAACCTACACTGATGTGGTGATTCCAGTTTGCTAACTGGGGATTGAAATTAAGTGGATCTAAATAAAAATCAACTTCATCTGTGACTGATGTCTCTTGTGTGTTATGTCAAGACTTAGAACTGATCACAGTACTTTGGGCTGTCAAGCACTGACTGGAGCTCATTCTTTACCTGACGTGCTACACCTGCTGTAGGGACCAGAGAAAAACCAAGGACCAGTAGCACTGCACCTGCCATCCAAATCCAAATGATATAGTCCTCTACTTAAAGAGTGGTTTTATAAATCATAGGTATTTATAGTGGAGAATGACTAGCACATTATCGATATCCCACAATGCACTGCAGTACTGAAATTTTCTCACCTGCTATCTTAGATATCCATCCATCCATCTAGGTACCGTTGTAGTCCAATTACGGACCGTGAAGCCCAGTGGTGATACCATTGTATGCATTACCATTTTTCACAACTTTGCCTGGACCTCCGGTCAATATTAACACACACATTCACACACACTACAGGCAATTCAGGAATTACTCTAATTTGCAGACCATTGGACTGTAGGAAGAGACCAGAGTACCCAGAGAAAACCCACCAAGCACGGGGAGAACAGGAAAACTCCATGCACACATGCCTTTCTTAGATAACAAAGTAATTTACACTTTTTATAATAGAAAAAATATTAAAACTACTACTACTACTAATCATCAACATCATGATATATATTAAATGCATCCACTTTTTAATAGGTTTGTTTACAAAGTTCTATTTAATTTGTATTAATAAAGTTGGATTTCTTGAACACAGAGAGGTCGGAGAAAGTGAGAACCCTGTAAGATTGTGGTCCTTAACACACAGTTTCATATTTATTTACAGTATTTATCTATGTTTATATTACACACTATATGAAGAGATCATGGTTACTAACACTCACTACACTTGAAGGACAAATGCTGAAACAAGTAAAACTTTTAACTGCTTGGAATTGAATCTGCGTATATTTATTGCCAACGGTGTATAATTGTTAATTGTTAAGGTGTCACGTCCTCCTGGGCTGTTTCCTGCCATCTCACCCCAGGTCAGCTGATTATAGTCTTCTCCATGTATCTGCTTCTCAATCTCCTCCTCCTCCTCGCTCTACTCATCCTCTGACTTTCCTCGTTTAGTTTTTGCACTGGATTTGCATTTTCACTTTTATATCAGTAGATCACATGCACAACTTTACACTTCTGACATTTAAACACACTGTTCCCCTGTTTTCAGTAAGTTATTCTGGCACTTCTTACCCAGAAGGTGGTGTGGCCTCATTGTAACATTACAGCCATTGAGCACAATCAAGATGTTTCTGCGTAAATCTGTAAGGAAGTTGAATTTCATGTTAAGAATTTCCTTCAAGCTGAGCAAGATTTTTTTTTTTTTTGTTTAGATCAGATTAGATTTGATGCAACTTTATTGTCATTGTGCAAGGTACATGTACAAAGCCAATGAAATGGAGTTAGCACCTAACCAGAAGTGGCCTATTTACAATAATTAACAATGTGTAAGGTGCAGTAGGAAAGTATGTAATAAAGATATGATATATACCTACGTACTGCACCTTCTGTTTGTTATGAGACATTCACTGCACAATGTTGAATAATTATACTGTAAATTACTATGCGCCGTAATCTGTTGTCACTCCTCGCTCATACCGTAGGCTTACTAAGTAGGCAGCCTCCTCTTCTGCATGTGTGCGAAGGGGATATCCCATATCGGCTGGCAAAATATTATTGTTAATGGATCTCGGACTTTTCCCCGCGCTATAAAAACAAGGCGGGGAGTGTAGCTTGAGGTCGTGGAGGTCCAAGGGGCAGAATTGTGTGGCTGACGCTAACTGCAGAAGAGTGGTATGTGAGCGGGGTGATCTAATGCGGCCCATGGACTGAATGCTTTTGTTTGAGCTCTGCGTTGAGGACAACCTCGAAAAGACTGCACGAGATCCTGTAGCACTTTTTTTCGTGTCTTCGGGATCCTACTACCAAAGAGGAAAAAAGTTAGCTATGTTCCATGTTACGACCCCCATTCCCTGCCAGGAAAGCCCCAGCCACCATATACGTCATGAGGAACTCCCGTCTGAGGCCTTGCCCAAAGGAGAGCTGAAAGGGGCCAGTTGAGAGGAGTTGCTTAGGGAGCATGCAGGAGGCGCTGCCCATGCGGGCCTACTCTGCCACTCTGCCTGTCAATATTGATCGCCAGCCAGAACTTGACAGTCCTGACCTCGACCCGATAGAACAGCTTTGGGATGAATTAGAGCGGAAACTGCGAGACAAACCTTCTCGGCCAACATCAGTATCTGACCTCACAAATGCGCTTCTGGAAGAATGGTCAAAAATTCTCACAAACACACTCCTAAACCCTGTGGAAAGCCTTCACAGAAGAGTTGAAGCTGACTCTGAATCATATTAAACCCTATGGATTAAGAATTGGATGTTACTCAAGTTCATATGGATGTGATGACAGGCGAGCCAATACTTTTGGCAATATATTGTGTACAGTGGAACCTTGGATTGCAAGTAATTTGGTCTGCAAGTGTTTTGCAAGATGGGCATTTTTTTTCCCACACAAATAAATATCTGAAAAGTGAGGTGTGCATTTACATTCAGTCCGTTTAGTGGTAACTGTAGTCAGTACTTTGTAAAACCACCTGTTACTACAATTACAGCTACAGGTTCTTTGGGGTGTGTCTCTACCAGCTTTGCACATCTAGAAAGTGAAGTTTTTCCCATTTGTCTTTGTAAAACACCTCAAATTCAGTCAGATTAGATGAAGAAAGTCTGTGAAGAGCCAATTTTTAAGTCTGGACGCTGGTCTGGACTTTGACTAGAGGATATTTTTTTATAACCTAACCCTGCTTTAATCTTCTCCATTACCTTATCCCTGACCTGTCTGGTGTGTTCCTTGGGCTACATGATGAACAACCCTTTGAAGGCTTCACAGAACAGCTGTATTTTTACTGAGATTATATTATGATTAACAGTTGAACTCTATTTACTTACTAAGAGACTTTTGAAGGTGGTTGGTTCCACTGGATTTTAGTTAGGGGTATCAGAGTACAGGGGGTAAATACAAATACACACCACACTTTTCACATTTTTATTATGTAAAATATTTTGAAAGCCATTCATCATTTTTCTTCCACTTTACAATAATGTCACATCAGGGAATTATCACACGTTATACTCTATGGTCCTGCATGGATTCCCTACGTCATTAGCGCTAAGTGCTAATCTTTAGTCCTAAATAAAGTGTAATAAACGTTTATAGCCGTCATTACAGCCAAGAAACTGAGGCATCATAAAGTCATCTGAGACTCCAGTCTTGGCTTAAGCTTGTGCTGTTTAGAGAAGGAAGAAAGTAACGTGTGTCAGATTTGTGTTAACGGTTAAGACCTAATGCTCAGTTAGTGCTGGAGGAGATAACGTGAATGAGACTCTGTCTGCTCGAATAGACAAGTGAAGAGCGATGTGCAGGAAGATGAGAAAGACGACACCATGTTCCCCTGTGGAGGTTCTGCTGAGCACCGTGACCCTCGTCCTGTTTGTGGTGTGTGTCGGGCTCGCCGTCGTCTCCTGGTTAGCGCTACAGACAGGTGAGCATGTTTTCAAGTCTTACTCTTTTTACACACTTCCAGCTTTTTCTCGTACACTGAATGGAGGAGACACGGGGACATTAATGACCAACTTTAGTTTATACAAACTTTAACTCTTAAATATTATATTTCCCAATATAGTGTGTGTGTGTGTGTGTGTGTGTGTGTGTGTGTGCGCCCTGTGATGGATTGGCACCCTGTCCAGGGTGTACCCTGCCTCGTGCCCTAAGCCCCCTGAGATAGGCTCCAGGCCCCCCATGACCCTAAATACGGGATAAAGTGGTGTAGAAGATTGAGTGAGTGAGATTGAGTGAGTGAGAGTGTGAATTGAGTAGAGAGGAGACGGTGTGGTTTGGGACACGCCCACGGTGCTGTAACCATGTGGGATTTGTTAACAGACCGGTGTTTATGTGAATCTGTACTGAAGTGTTGAGTGATTAAGGACAGCTCTGGTGTTGTAGGTAACGAAGCTCCAGCGGGGAGCAGCAACTCGTCGTTCAGTGGAACTCTGACCATCTCGGAGGGAGCGAGTTTCACTGAGGAGCTCAGGAACAGGAGCAGTGTGCAGTTTAAAGCTCTGGCCTTTGACACCGAGCTTCTGGTGATTCACTTGAACTTTATTGTGACTTTATCCTGGATCGTGACGGTAAAAGATAAGAGTGCGATGTTCTTTTTTTAAGGTTGTCGTCTTTATCCTGCTGTGCGTGTGATAATACTGATGATGACATCACCGCTCTATTTCTGTGTGTGATTGTGTTCCAGGTTACGGAGGCGTACGCACTCGGCTCATTAGGAGCGAAGTTAAGGAGCTGCAGAGTGACGGCCTTCAGGTCAGAGGTCGTTCCTAAAAAAACATTTACAGTCTTCATCACTCTGGGAGAAGTTTACCATAAACACCAGCCACAGTCAGAGTTGGGGCAGGGGTACGACTAGAGGCGGGGCTAGAGGCGGGGCTAGAGGCGGGGCTGGGGGTGGAGCTAAGGATTAGTTTGTTTTCTCTACTTGTGAGTTAATCCTACAGTAGTGATAAAATATTAAAAACACAGAGATGAACTCATTTCAAATCAATCAAGTGTGTGTGTGTGTATGTGTGTGTGTGTGTGTAACAGTCCAGGCAGTGTGATTGCTCACTTCACAGTGATGTTCGGGGACGTTGTGGAAGTAACAGTGGTGCAGGAACAGTTAATCTCAGGGTTACAGAATATTCCAGACGCAACGCTCGTCATAAACAGCAGCAGCGTTCAGGTCACAGGTACGCCATGTACACACACACACACACACACACACACACACACACACTACCTGATATAAGTCATGCTCCCTGTTTTGATGCTGCGCGGCTGGTGTTAGCTCTGAGACACACACACTCACTCTGTCTGTTACAGAACTCAGGACGGAGCCGATCAGATCTTACAGTGTGACCAGGACCAAGTTTTATTACTAACACCATCACCTTCTGTTTTCTCTTCTATCAGACATTTCCACTACACAGACTCCACCTACAACCACACCTACAACTACAACCACACCTACAACTACACCTACAACCACACCTACAACTACAGCTGTACCAGGTGAGTGTCTGTCTCTCGAAACAATAAGACATTAAATAATAAAGACCTCTCAGTGTTTCTCAGCTCAATATGGTTTTATTCACTGTTACCTATAAAAAGTAAAGTGAAGCAAATATGAGTGTCGATATTTATTTTCATATGTGTGTGTGTGTGTGTGTGTGTGTGTGTGTGTGTGTGTGTGTGTGTGTGTGCAGTAGAATGTCCTATTGGGCAGATATTGTGCAGAGACAAGTTGACGTGTGTTTTAAAAAACCTTTTCTGTGACGGAGAACCGAACTGTCCTGACGCCTCTGATGAGTCTCACAGCACTTGTGGTAATAATCTGTCTGTCTGTCTGTCTGTGTGTCTGTCTGTGTGTCTGTCTGTGTGTCTGTCTGTCTGTCTGTCTGTGTGTCTGTCTGTGTGTCTGTCTGTGTGTCTGTCTGTCTGTCTGTCTGTGTGTCTGTCTGTGTGTCTGTCTGTCTGTCTGTCTGTGTGTCTGTCTGTGTGTCTGTCTGTGTGTCTGTCTGCTTCTTCATTCCTATCAGTTTGTTCGAGACCCAGCTCCTCCAAGCTGCCACTGTCGGGCCCTTGAGCAGGGCCCTTAATCCTTCCTCACACGCGATACACAAAGAAAAGAATTTCACAGTGCATAATAAAAGTAGATGTGATGAGTAAAGGCTCCTATAAATATCATAAATAAATATAAATCAATTGATTAAAATGTAGGAATTAATGTATAAATCTTTTTTTAGATATATATAAATGAAAAGTTAATAAATAATTGTAATAGAAAGGTAATAACTGAAAAGTGAAAAGTGACCTATTTTGTAAAATTAATTAAAATGAATGAATAAATTAATTAATTAAGTCTGAATGGTGTTTCCGTAGTGACGATGTGTGATAGACAGTTCCTCCTGCAGCGGCCGAGTGGATTTTTCCACAGCAGTAATTTTCCTCTGGATTATGCCAGTAATACAGTCTGTCGCTGGATCATACGGTATCTCTCTCTCTCTCTCTCTATCTCTCTCTCTCTATCTCTATCTCTCTCTCTCTATCTCTCTCTCTCTATCTCTCTCTCTTTCTATCTCTCTCTCTCTATCTCTCTCTCTTTCTATCTCTCTCTCTCTCTCTCTCCCTCTCTCTCTCTCTCTCTCTCTCTGATATTTTAATCTCTGTCTTTTCTCCTCCACACTCGTTCCTCTGGGATTTCATCCTTCATCAGCGTCTCTGCTCCGGTGTTCTCGAGTGACTTCCTGCTTTTCTCCTCGTCCTTTTATAACAGCACTTTGCACCTCGCCAGTGTTAATGATGGGATTATTTCACATGATCACATCATCACACTGGTGCACCATCACTGTCCTGATCACATCCCACACCTTCTTCTCTCTGACTGAAGCGTTTGTGCTCTTTGTTCTGTTAATCTGCTGGAATATTAAACACGACTCCTTTATTTATAAAACTTTATTGGTCACCTCTTCCTCAGAGTTAATAAAGGCCTGAGCATAAGGATCGACTTTGAAGTGTTTGATACAGAAAAAGATATCGATATTCTGTATCTGTACGAGGGGATTGGAGCTGCCAAAACACTGGCGTGTGAGTTTATAGACTGTTTTTATTAACGTGAACATGTAACATATTGTACAAGTCATTTGCTCAATAATTAAGTATAATTACAAATAAAAGTATTTGGGAAAACTGTGGAACATTGAGCAGAGTAAGCTTAAAAATGCAAAAAATAGAACATACTTTTAATCAATTAATAGAAGTACATTTTAAGCACAAATGAATTCAGTTTAAACAAATACTTATTTATTGTTTTCTTTGCTTTGAGTTTCTGTGTTTCAAATGTTTATAAATATTAAATTAATTACAGTATCAGTTGATGAGTTAATTAGTCATTATGCAGTAAATATGGAGTTTGAGATGAATTAAGATGAAGAAGACCTGACTCTGTGTCCCTCGTCCTCCTCAGACTCGCTGTCCGGTTCGTCTCCTGGAGTCGTTTGGATTTTTTCCCATGAGGCCACAGTGGTGTTCCTGTCTGATATGATCATCAACCGGCAAGGATTTATCGCCACATACCAAGCGGAGAACCTCACACTCCTCAGCAGTACGTCTCTCACGTCTCTAATCCGTACACTTCTGCACTTTACATGTCTGCTAGATGAGGGCGGAGTCAACTTCACTGCACAACTTATGCAGAAAGCCTCGCTCTGGTCTCACACAGAGTCTCTTAAGACATTTTGGTAATACTGCATGTAGCTAAACCTCACGTTATTTGTTTATTAACAGGCGTATGTGCTTGTTGCTATGGTTACATCATGCTCTTTTCATGAATGAAATCTTATGCTCAGTCTGTTGCAGGTGTGAAGTTATTTTTTCGTATCATTAAGAAAAAAAATAAGAATGAATTAAGAACTTTATAAGAATGAAGTGTAACTACAGACTAAGAACAAAACACGATTCCCGCTCATTGTCATGGTTACACGGCAACTTAATTTAACCCTCCGACCAAATAGGTGTGGAGTAAAATACAGTAAGGATATTATTATTATTATTATTATTATTATTATTATTATTATTATTATTATTATTACTTTGTCGCTAACAGGCCCTGGTCATGAGCTAAATAAATGAATAAATAAATAAACTAGTGCAGTCAATTGATTAGAAAATTGTATTTGATCATAAATAATCATAATTTTGTAATACTGAATTATAAACATGTTTTAAATGTTGGAATAAATAAATGCATGCCGAACTGGTTAGAGGAAACATGCAGTTGTATAATACCTCTAACAAAAGGTAAATTAAAGCCTCTGGAATGGTAAACTCCTTACCGCAGTAATCGTATTGGGAGACATGTCTGCTCCTATAGCGCTGTCTCTCGTCTCCTTCTTCTGTTTTAAACACACGTGTGCAGGTGCTGTTTGTCGGTTCTTAGCTGTGCTGTTACACCGGGGTGGTTTTAGTTCTGGTTACTGATGTCCAATAAAAGTAGCTCCTGCCACCTGCCTCACTTTTCGTCGTCGTACATTCATGTATTTTTGTAAAACTAGTTACCCCACGATGGTCGCTCAAACACACAACTTTGTTTTCATCCCCCCTCCCGGGATCTTTTCATTTCTTTCCTCTGTCATTATCCTGGCTGAACGTGCCGTTATCACACACAGCCGAGGAACCCTGCAGTGATGATGAGAAGCCATCAGGTTCAAACTTGGTCATAGGATTAATATGTGTTTAAAAATATTACGTGCTAAAATTTCTAGATGAATCACGTGCGTTAGCACGTACAAATAATCACGTTTCTGTGTTCAGATGAGGAGAAGATTAACTGCTCGTTTGAGGAGGGATTCTGTTTCTGGAGACACGACGCTGATGATGAAGGAGACTGGATGAGGAAGAGCGGATCTTCTTCCCCTCCTGGGTTCGGGCCGAGCTTCGACCACACGTTCGCGAACCAGTCCGGTAAACTTTCACATCTCAGTGCAAAGTGATTGATTTCAGCTTTCCATCATGTGACTTCTGTTCATCATCACTCCACTTTGGGCGTGTCTAGGCCACTACATCATCACTCCAGTGAGTCCAGGGAGCTGGGATAAGATGTTCCGTCTCCGCAGCCTCCCGTTGGCTCCTGCATCAGAACCCACGTGTTTGAGGTTCTGGTTAGTACCATTTCTGTTTCTCTTCTTCTCTGAGGGAACTGAGCTTAGGCAGTAAAACTTTGTGATGTAAAAAATTATATATATTTTTTTAATTACAAGATTTCCGTCATTATGTAAAATATATAATGATTAATATCTTATAATATTAGCAAACAATATTGGTGTTTTGTTCTTTGAGGTATTACATGTTTGGTGAGGATTTCCTGAGTCTGAGGGTGATCTCACAACGAGACTCGAACATCACAGTTCTGTTCCAGAAAGAGGGAAACTACGGGAACAGCTGGACCTACGGACAAATCACCATAAACGACGGGACCAATCAGATGGTCAGAATAACACACGGGAAAGAACAGAGTTCAATCATTAACACTCCACCGCACAGGCGGTTACTGTGAAGCTTTATTTCCTGCTTCAGCAACACTTCCTGCTACACAACTTTTAAAAATGGCGTCAAACTGAATTAAGTGGATTTGTGCTTTGATTTGATTCACCAAATCAAGTTTAGGTTTAATACAAATGTTATTTTTTGTTTTTAATAACACAAATATGATTTGTCATTCGCATTCAGTAAATCTGAGAAATCTTCACTAAACTGCAAAAAGATTTTGTCTTAAGAGTTTAGATAAAAAAATTGTAAAATTCACTCACTCACTTATCTGTAGCTCCTGTTCAGGATCACAGGGGGTTTGGAGCCTATCCCAGGGGCCTTTAGGCACGAGACAGGGTACACACTTGACGGGGTGCCAGTCCATCGCAAGGCGCGCGCACACACACACACACACACACACACACACACAATTTGGGAGGACCAATAAGCCTAATCAGCATGAATTTGGACTGTGGGAGGCAACCGGAGAACCCCAGCATGGGGAGAACATCCAACTCCACGCACACAGACCCGAGATGAGAACTGAATTAATAGAATAAAATTCTTGAAATAACTTAAGAGCAGAAAAATGTTCATCTCATCTACAATTTTGTTTCCCTGCATCATCAAGCGTCTCGTTTCAGATTGTATTTGAAGCAATAAAGAGAGGCGGTGTGACGAACAGCGTCGCACTGGATGACCTCAGCATGACCTCTGGGCCGTGTGGACCAGCTCCCCCTGACCCGACTCTCCTCCCTCCGACGCCGGGTATCACACGCCGCCTTCATTTACACTCCACATCGCAGTATAATGACATTTCAATTTCAATTTCAATTTCATTTATATAGCGCTTTTAACAATGGTCATTGTCTCAAAGCAGCTTCGCAAAGATGAAAGAAATTCACAAAAAAAAAAAAAAAAAAATTGTGTATGTGTGAGAAAAGTGTCTCTAGATAATAACGAGATGAATGAATGAAATTTCTCTGATGAGCAAGCCAACGGTGACGGCGACAGTGGCAAGGAAAAACTCCCTGAGATGGCAATAGGAAGAAACCTTGAGAGGAACCAGACTCAACAGGGAACCCATCCTCATCTGGGTGATAACAGATGGAGATGATATAACACCATGTGTGTTATGCAGCTGAGAGTACAATATAAACAGAAATTATTTAAATTAGAGAGCACAGTAGCAGGATGTGTAGCTCCAATCATAATAAGGCAGAATTCAGCTGGAGCTGGTCCTTCTCTGGATGCCTCAGGATCCTCACAGGGTTGGCCTTTATCTACTGAAGCTGGTACAATCTCCAGATGCCTCGGGATGGGTAGAAAAGTACAGAACAGATGGAGAGAATTAGCGTAGTTGCCTTTTAGAATAGATGTACTTGAGTATGAGGTTATGGGATGAGTTACGCGTATGCCAGATTAAAGAGATGCGTCTTGAGTCTACTTTTAAACTGGGAAATTGTGTCTGAGCCCCGAACACTGTCTGGAAGGCTATTCCAAAGCTTTGGAGCTAAATATGAAAAAGCCCTGCCCCCTTTTGTAGATTTTGAAATTCTGGGAACTACCAGAAGTCCAGAGTTTTGTGATCTTAAGGAGCGTGGTGGATTATAGCGTTTTAGAAGACTGGTTAGGTATGTGGGAGCTAAACCATTTAAAGCCTTGTATGTAAATAATACTATTTTGTAATTAATTCTAAACTGAACAGGTAGCCAGTGCAGGGATGATAATATAGGTGTTATATGATCATATTTTCTATCTAGTGAGAACCCTGGCGACTGCATTTTGGACTAACTGTAGCTTGTTTATTGAGGATGCAGGACAACCACCTAGTAATGCATTACAATAGTCCAGTCTGGAGGTCATGAATGCATGAACTAGCTTTTCTGCATCAGATACGGATAAGATGCTCCTAAGTTTGGCGATATTTCTAAGATGGAAAAAGGCTGTTTTTGTGATATTGGAAATATGATTTTCAAAGGACAAGTTACTGTCTAATATTACGCCCAGGTCTTTTACTGTTGAGCTGGTAGTAACAGTACATCCTTCTAAACGCAGACTGAATTGTGAAAGCTGTTGTGTGCGGGTTTTTGGGCCGATGAGTAATATCTCTGTCTTGTCTGAGTTTAGTAAAAGGAAGTTATTGGTCATCCAATCTTTTATGTCCTGGACACACTCGGTTAATCTAGACAACTTGGGTATTTCGTCTGGTTTTGTTGAGATGTATAATTGGGTATCATCAGCATAACAATGGAAACTAATCCCATGTCTTCTAATGATGTTACCCAAGGGAAGCATGTATATTGAGAACAGCAGAGGTCCTAAAACTGACCCTTGTGGGACCCCATATATTTACTGGCATTACACCAGACAGTTCTCCATTTAGGTCTACAAAATGGTATCGATCAGACAGGTATGATCTAAACCATTTTAATGCCTGTCCCTGAATACCTATATGATTTTGTAAGCGATCTATAAGAATGTTATGATCTATAGTCTCTAATGCAGCACTAAGATCAAGCAAGACTAGTATTGAGATGCAGCCTTGGTCCGAAGCTAAAAACAAGTCGTTTGCAATCTTAACTAGTGCAGTTTCTGTACTATGATGGGGCCTGAAACCTGATTGAAATTCTTCAACGATGTTGTTTTCCTGCAAAAATGTGCATATTTGAGCTGATACTACTTTTTCTAATATTTTTGATATAAAGGGGAGGTTTGAAATCGGTCTATAATTTGTTATTTCATTTGCGTCCAAATTGGATTTTTTAAGGAGCGGCTTAATAACTGCCAACTTGAAAGGTTTAGGGACGTGACCTAGATATAATGAAGAATTAATAATGTTTAAAAGTGGCTCTCCAACCGTAGATTCAGGTGATGAAGTTCAGGAGATCATCCGAGGTTCTTCATCAGTTCCCTTAAACTTGGCTGCGTCTGAGATTTAACCCCTTAACGTTCTGTGGCCAAACTCCTACAGCATGTACACCATGAAAAGTTTGTACACCCCTTCTAACTCCACGGTCGTCCCTGATGTTTATTTCTCTCTACACTGTAAAACAATACAGAAGGTGTTTATTATCCAAAACACACAATAATCTCCTCTGAACAGTTAATATTGAGATGTATATCTGCTACTTCTGCTCTGTAAAGCTTCATAACGGCTCTAATCTGAGGTGCTGGTTGTTAATCGGTGATTTCTGAGGCTGGTGACTCTAAATGAACTTCTCCTCTGCAGCAGAGCTTAGTTTTGGTCTTCATGAGAGACAGTTTCATCATCATGGAGCTTGATGGGTTTTACAAACACACTCCACACAATACTGTTCTTGTGGGAACTGATCCAGAGCACCTGACCTGTTGTTGTTGTTGTTGTTATGTTAACATTCTAATGACATACAGTATAGATGTGAAATCCCCAGTATTCTTCTAAAATGTAGAAAACAAATCATAAAAATACTGAATTAGAAGGGGTGTGCAAACTTTTGACTGGTACTGTAACTCACCCCTAACCTTCCCCAGTCTGATAAAAACCACAATCCTGATCACTTTTACTCACCTGATATTGCTCCTCTCTCCTTTTTTAAGAGGGTGAGACAAAAGTGATCCTTCCAGATTTTCCAGAATAACGTTTTACACAATTCTAGTAGTTTCAGTGTCTCCTTAGTTGTTTTCTTTGGTTGATGCAGGACAATAATTTGACTGACATCTTGGCCACGCCCACAGGATGTGTCTCTGACGTGGATGTGTGAGGAATAAGAAGCTCCTCCCTCCATCAGTTAGAGTTAAATAACTGAAGCGTATTAATCACTGCAGTAATGAGCTACTGGGAGACTCGTAACTATTTGCTCAGTTAAATCCTGGTGTGTGTTTTTTTTTTCTTTTTTCTGGTGAGCAGAAAACATTAAGAAAATGTTTGGTTAATGTTTTAAGTAATGTTAAAGATAAACTTTACATGCTGCCGATGTTTAAGTGTTGAAGTTTATATCTTCCTTAGTTCTTGTACTACAGAACCAATAAAACATCTGCTTGATTATTGGTTGTGTTTCTCCACTACAGCGGATTGTGGAGGTCCTTTTGATCTTTATGAATCAAACTCGACCTTTAGCTCACCAAATTATCCTCTCAGCTACGGACACGGTGCATCATGTGAGTAATTCATCTCTTATAAACAACAAAACACTGAGTTCTGCGCTTTGATTGGGCAGAATGTGTTGATTAATTCCCCAAAACAGCAGCTCTGACAGTAGTGCAGGGTCACATTAATGTGTTCACTCAAACAGGTCATTGTTTCCACAGTAACGGCTCGTTCATAAGGATGTGTGTGTGTGTGTGTGTGTGTGTGTGTGTGGGTGTGTGTGGGTGTGTGTGTGTGTTTCCAGGTTTGTGGATTTTACATGCTAATCCAGGGCAAAATATCCAGCTGCATTTCCAAGACTTTTCACTAGAGGCAGTGTATGACGTGGTGGAGGTTCGGGACGGAGTCGAGCCGAATTCCACTTTACTGAGTGAGATTCATTACGATCTGTAGGGGGGACCGGGGCGTCTGGTCACATGGATTAGTTGTCACATTATTAATATTTTCTTGACCAAAAGGTGCTACGTAAAAGTAAACACTAATTTTGTACATCTACATGTAGTATGATGTCATATCCTGTCTGGGAAAAGCTAAGGTGATCACCAATTTGCCATTTTTAACATTCAAAAGTCAAAATATTTTTTATTTAAAAAAAATGTTATAATCACTTTTTAGTTTAAAAAAGTAATAGCTGTACATTTGGACTTGTTAGAGGAGAGAATAAAGTGTCTTGTTCTGCTTCAGTTAATGTTCTGCTTTAAGCTAACTTTAAGATACAGCTAACATTAGCAAAGATGGCAGTTTGGGGCAAATTGTGTCATTTTGGAGTAAGTTGTCACATGTTGCCCTTGTGCATCATGTGACAAAAAGCTGGTTCAGAAAAGCCCACCAACCGAAAAAAAAAAACAAAGAACAGAAAAACTGCTTTTCTTCTTGACCAGTGTTGGGTGTAAGGTGTTACAAAGTAACGTTAGAGTACTTGGAATTCTTTTTTGATGTAACGAGCAATCTAACGGATTATGTCGCCATTTAAGTACTCAGTTATTTAGTTACTTTTCAAAAATGTAATCCGTAATTTACACAATTTATGTAATCCCTCCTGAGCCAGGCAGCGGTCATTCAAAATCCATAGTGTGTGTGTGAAAGTCTCCTACAAGCCCCGCCCCTGATAACCCGCCCCCCTCTGTTATTCCTGCTGGTATACCCCTATCTCACCCATGTGGTTTGACTGTACAAGGACCGACGCGCGGAAAGATGGAAACCTAATCACAGCACCAAATCATGATGAACTGTACTTACGGCCACCGCGCGAAACCGCGTAGGTGAGATAGGGGTATTAGTAGGTGAGATGGGGTATTAGTAGGTGAGATAGGGGTATTAGTAGGTGAGATAGGGGTATTAGTAGGTGAGATAGGGGTATCAGTAGGTGAGATGGGGTATTAGTAGGTGAGATAGGGGTATTAGTAGGTGGGATGGGTGTATTAGTAGGTGAGATAGGGGTATTTGTAGGTGAGATAGGGGTATTAGTAGGTGGGATGGGGGTATTAGTAGGTGAGATGGGGTATTAGTAGGTGAGATGGGGGTATTAGTAGGTGAGATGGGGTATTAGTAGGTGAGATAGGGGTATTAGTAGGTGAGACAGGGGTATTAGTAGGTGAAATGGGGGTATCAGTAGGTGAGATGGGGTATCAGTAGGTGAGATAGGGGTATTAGTAGGTGAGATAGGGGTATTAGTAGGTGAGATGGGGGGATTGGTAGGTGAGATGGGGGTATCAGTAGGTGAGATAGGGGTATTAGTAGGTGAGATAGGGGTATTGGTAGGTGAGATAGGGATATTGGTAGGTGAGATAGGGGGATTACTAGGTGAGATAGGGGGATTACTAGGTGAGATGGGGGTATTAGTAGGTGAGATGGGGTATTAGTAGGTGAGATGGGGGTATTAGTAGGTGAGATGGGGGGATTAGTAGGTAAGATAGGGGGATTAGTAGGTGAAATGGGGGTATCAGTAGGTGAGATGGGGTATCAGTAGGTGAGATAGGGGTATTAGTAGGTGAGATAGGGGTATTAGTAGGTGAGATAGGGGTATTAGTAGGTGAGATGGGGGTATTAGTAGGTGAGATGGGGGGATTGGTAGGTGAGATGGGGGTATCAGTAGGTGAGATAGGGGTATTAGTAGGTGAGATAGGGGTATTGGTAGGTGAGATAGGGATATTAGTAGGTGAGATAGGGGGATTACTAGGTGAGATGGGGGTATTAGTAGGTGAGATGGGGTATTAGTAGGTGAGATGGGGGTATTAGTAGGTGAGATGGGGGGATTAGTAGGTAAGATAGGGGGATTAGTAGGTGAGATAGGGGTATTAGTAGATGAGATAGGGGTATTGGTAGGTGAGATAGGGGGATTACTAGGTGAGATAGGGGTATAAGTAGGTGAGATAGGGGTATCAGTAGGTGAGATGGGGTATTAGTAGGTGAGATAGGGATATTAGTAGGTGAGATAGGGGTATTAGTAGGTGAGATAGGGGTATTAGTAGGTGAGATAGCGGTATTAGTAGGTGGGATGGGGTATTAGAAGGTGAGATAATGGTATTAGAAGGTGAGATGGGGGTATTAGTTGGTGAGATAGGGGGTATTAGTAGGTGAGATGGGGTATTAGTAGGTGAGATAGCGGTATAAGTAGGTGAGATAGGGGTATTAGTAGGTGAGATAGCGGTATTAGTAGCTGGGATGGGGGTATTAGTAGGTGAGATAGGGGTATTAGTAGGTGAGATGGGGGTATTAGTAGGTGGGATGGGGGTATTAGTAGGTGAGATGGGGGTATTAGTAGGTGAGATAGGGGTATTAGTAGGTGAGATAGCGGTATTAGTAGGTGGGATGGGGGTATTAGTAGGTGGGATAGGGTATTAGTAGGTGAGATGGGGGTATTAGTAGGTGAGATAGGGGGTATTAGTAGGTGAGATAGGGGGTTTTAGTAGGTGAGATAGGGGTATCAGTAGGTGAGATGGGGGTATCAGTAGGTGAGATGGGGGTATTAGTAGGTGAGATATGGGTATTAGTAGGTGAGATAGGGGGATTAGTAGGTGAAATGGGGTATTAGTAGGTGAAATGGGGTATTACTAGATGAGATGGGGGTATTACTAGGTGAGATGGGGGTATCAGTAGGTGAGATGGGGTATTAGTAGGTGAGATAGGGGTATTAGTAGGTGAGATGGGGTATTGGTAGGTGAGATAGGGGTATTGGTACAGTAGGTGAGATGGGGTATTAATAGGTGGGATGGGGTATTAGTAGGTGAGATAGGGGTATTAGTAGGTGGGATGGGGTATTAGTAGGTGAGATGGGGGTATTAGTAGGTGAGATAGGGGTATTAGTAGGTGAGATGGGGGTATTAGTAGGTGAGATAGGGGTATCAGTAGGTGAGATGGGGTATTAGTAGGTGAGATAGGGGTATCAGTAGGTGAGATAGGGGTATCAGTAGGTGAGATAGGGGTATTAGTAGGTGAGATAGGGGGATTAGTAGGTGAGATGGGGTATTACTAGGTGAGATGGGGGTATTAGTAGGTGAGATGGGGTATTAACAGGTGAGATGGGGGTATTAGTAGGTGAGATGTGGGTATTAGTAGGTGAGATAGGGGTATCAGTAGGTGAGATAGGGGTATCAGTAGGTGAGATAGGGGTATCGGTAGGTGAGATAGGGGTATTGGTAGGTAAGATAGGGGTATTGGTAGGTAAGATAGGGGGATTGGTAGGTGAGATAGGGGGATTAGTAGATGAGATTGGGGTATTAGTAGGTGAGATAGGGGTATTACTAGGTGAGATGGAGGTATCAGTAGGTGAGATGGGGTATTAGTAGGTGAGATAGGGGTATTAGTAGGTGAGATGGGGGTATTGGTAGGTGAGATAGGGGTATTGGTACAGTAGGTGAGATAGGGGTATTAATAGGTGGGATGGGGTATTGGTAGGTGAGATAGGGGTATTAGTAGGTGGGATGGGGTATTAGTAGGTGAGATGGGGGTATCAGTAGGTGAGATAGCGGTATCAGTAGGTGAGATAGGGGTATCAGTAGGTGAGATAGGGGTATCAGTAGGTGAGATGGGGTATTAGTAGGTGAGATAGTGGTATTAGTAGGTGAGATGGGGGTATTAATAGGTGAGATAGGGGTATCAGTAGGTGAGATAGGGGTATTAGTAGGTGAGATAGGGGGATTAGTAGGTGAGATGGGGTATTAGTAGGTGAGATAGTGGTATTAGTAGGTGAGATGGGGTATCAGTAGGTGAGATAGGGGTATCAGTAGGTGAGATAGGGGTATTGGTAGGTGAGATAGGGGTATTAGTAGGTGAGATGGGGGTATCGGTAGGTGAGATAGGGGTATTGGTAGGTGAGATAGGGGTATTAGTAGGTGAGATAGGGGTATTAGTAGGTGAGATGGGGGTATTGGTAGGTGAGATAGGGGTATTGGTACAGTAGGTGAGATAGGGGTATCAGTAGGTGAGATGGGGGTATCAGTAGGTGAGATGGGGGTATTAGTAGGTGAGATATGGGTATTAGTAGGTGAGATAGGGGGATTAGTAGGTGAAATGGGGTATTACTAGATGAGATGGGGGTATTAGTAGGTGAGATAGGGGTATTACTAGGTGAGATGGGGGTATCAGTAGGTGAGATGGGGTATTAGTAGGTGAGATAGGGGTATTAGTAGGTGAGATGGGGTATTGGTAGGTGAGATAGGGGTATTGGTACAGTAGGTGAGATGGGGTATTAATAGGTGGGATGGGGTATTAGTAGGTGAGATAGGGGTATTAGTAGGTGGGATGGGGTATTAGTAGGTGAGATGGGGGTATTAGTAGGTGAGATAGGGGTATTAGTAGGTGAGATGGGGGTATTAGTAGGTGAGATAGGGGTATCAGTAGGTGAGATGGGGTATTAGTAGGTGAGATAGGGGTATCAGTAGGTGAGATAGGGGTATCAGTAGGTGAGATAGGGGTATTAGTAGGTGAGATAGGGGGATTAGTAGGTGAGATGGGGTATTACTAGGTGAGATGGGGGTATTAGTAGGTGAGATGGGGTATTAACAGGTGAGATGGGGGTATTAGTAGGTGAGATGTGGGTATTAGTAGGTGAGATAGGGGTATCAGTAGGTGAGATAGGGGTATCAGTAGGTGAGATAGGGGTATCGGTAGGTGAGATAGGGGTATTGGTAGGTAAGATAGGGGTATTGGTAGGTAAGATAGGGGGATTGGTAGGTGAGATAGGGGGATTAGTAGATGAGATTGGGGTATTAGTAGGTGAGATAGGGGTATTACTAGGTGAGATGGAGGTATCAGTAGGTGAGATGGGGTATTAGTAGGTGAGATAGGGGTATTAGTAGGTGAGATGGGGGTATTGGTAGGTGAGATAGGGGTATTGGTACAGTAGGTGAGATAGGGGTATTAATAGGTGGGATGGGGTATTGGTAGGTGAGATAGGGGTATTAGTAGGTGGGATGGGGTATTAGTAGGTGAGATGGGGGTATCAGTAGGTGAGATAGCGGTATCAGTAGGTGAGATAGGGGTATCAGTAGGTGAGATAGGGGTATCAGTAGGTGAGATGGGGTATTAGTAGGTGAGATGGTATTAGTAGGTGAGATGGGGGTATTAATAGGTGAGATAGGGGTATCAGTAGGTGAGATAGGGGTATTAGTAGGTGAGATAGGGGGATTAGTAGGTGAGATGGGGTATTAGTAGGTGAGATAGTGGTATTAGTAGGTGAGATGGGGGTATTAATAGGTGAGATAGGGGTATCAGTAGGTGAGATAGGGGTATTAGTAGGTGAGATAGGGGGATTAGTAGGTGAGATGGGGTATTAGTAGGTGAGATAGGGGTATTAGTAGGTGAGATAGGGGGATTAGTAGGTGAGATGGGGTATTACTAGGTGAGATGGGGGTATTAGTAGGTGAGATGGGGTATTAACAGGTGAGATGGGGGTATTAGTAGGTGAGATGGGGGTATTAGTAGGTGAGATAGGGGTATCAGTAGATGAGATAGGGGTATCAGTAGGAGAGATAGGGGTATTAGTAGGTGAGATAGGGGTATCGGTAGGTGAGATAGGGGTATTGGTATGTAAGATAGGGGTATTGGTAGGTAAGATAGGGGTATTGGTAGGTGAGATAGGGGTATTGGTAGGTAAGATAGGGGTATTGGTAGGTAAGATAGGGGTATTGGTGGGTGAGATAGGGGTATTAGTAGGTGAGATAGGGGGATTAGTAATTAACAGATTAAGGGCCAAACTTCCCTGAGTGATAATGGTAGAATAATTATGACAAAGTTTTAAAAACAGAGTTTTAATTTTCTGCAGTGGAAAAGTATTCAACTAGTTACTTTTATCAGAAAGTTACGCTGTAATGTAACTGGTTACTTTTTAAGGACAGTAATCTTGTACTGTATTTAGGTACTATAAAGTAACGTCCCCCAACACTGCTCCTGACAGCTGAGGCAGTTGAGTCTGTAAGGCAGGCACAAGGTGGAGAGCGTCTCTTCCAAAGGAAATGCAGGGCAACTAAATCTAAAATACACAATTAGCAGAAAGCAGGTATAATGAGAGACGAGTCTGACTAGTGAGGATTTGAGTGTTTGACAGGTTTTACTACATTAAATTAGTTCTTGTTTTATATGTTGCAAAATCCAGTGTGACGTCTCGACCTACATAGTGTGACAACCTACCCGCTGCATGGGGCAACATGTCACACGTTCACACTCACTATTTTAGTACTGAAACAAGACATGAAAATGAAATTAATACAAAGTATGTACCTAAGACTGTGTTATTTTGTATGTTTTTAATATGATGTATTAATCCCGAGATATACAAAAGTGTAAAAAGTGTGACAACATGCCCTGGTCTCCCCTTTTAGTTTAATACCATATACCCTGCTGCTAGAATACTGTACACATCATGACCTTTTAAAGGTTATTATAATAATTATATACATATGAATAAAATCTCAAACTGATTTTTCTAGAAAATGTCCCTAGAATAAGACACGTCCACTTTTTTTTAAGGCTCAGATCATCCTTACTATCATTTATAAGTTATATTTTTTATGTTAACCTTTTGTTGTTAATAACGTTCTTTACAATAATTATAACAGCATAAATACTATGGCTAGCTTTCATTGATAATTAGCATCTACACCTTTTCTACATCAACATTTAATGTTTATTTAAAAACTTTTTTAATGTGTATATATAAAGAAGTATATAATATATATTCTACATATATTTAAGTCTATATACTAATTATAATAAAATTTACATTTTTAATTTTACATATTACAAGAAACGTTTGCTTTTATTATTTAATAATTTTATTATTGCATTATAATATTGTAATAATATCATTTTTAAATGCAGGGTTAGGATGTGTTTATATTTTACATAAAATATTTACATAAACGTTTTTGAAGACACTGCACAGGTTATTATTGTTATTATTCTTATTTACTTATTATTCTTCTTGTTGTTGTTTATAGACATGTATAAATATAGACTACAGTGACACAGTGTTGTTTGTTGTTGTGTTAATTGTACGGTGGTGGTGAAGATGTGTTAACAGGGGCTGAGCGTAAGTTTCCTGACCTTTACTCCACCAGCTCTGAGATGATGGTGATGTTCTTCTCTGATGCTTCTGGAAACAATCGCGGATTTCTGGCTAATTTTAGCACAGGCTTTAACCTCGGACAATCAGGTACATTAAACATTAATAAACATCATTATATTATATTATATTATATTATATTATATTATATTATATTATATTATATTATATTATATTATATTATATTATAAACATAGAAAAATATTAATTTTTATATTATCTTTTGCATATTTTATTAACTATATAATTAATTCTATTAGTCAAACGGGTTCATTTATTTTAAATCTATTTAATTAATTTTTTTATTGAAGTTATTTAATACTTTATTAATGTGTTTCATTCTACCATTAGTTTAAGGTTTGCAGTTGCCCTAGTGGCACGTGGCTGCAGCTGCACTGGTTGTTGTGTTTTTGTACTTTGGACCTTCATGCTGAAGCTCATTACTACAGGTTGGGAAAGCTTGGTGTTGGGATAGACCCCCTCAGAACCGGGCAGTTTTGTCAGCATGGCATTCCTTTACAGCGCTGCAGGTAGAACATCCTCAGACCCTGGTGGGAGCACCAGCATGATGCACATAAAGCTGTGGTACTTTTCCAGCACCAAGCTTTCCCTGACAGCCTCTGGAGCCAGTGCCAATCTTCAGGTCCATCCATGTCCAGTTTTGGCTCGTGCTCTCACAAAAGTCCAGCTCAGTGCCCGGGTCAATGTACAGTCCTGTGCTCACACCCGGCTTCACCACCAACAACCACGACAACACAAAAGTCCAAAGGCACACAGTTCAGAGCAGCTGCAGGCCACTAGGGGGCAACTCTAACGTCCTGAGCAACCTATACAACTTTAAACTTTATTTTATCTTGTCAGAAGTAAATCAGATTAAAATAAATAATGTAATGTTTTACTGCAGAGCCGTGTAGGGCAGGTGAGTATCGCTGCAGATCCGGAGTGTGTGTGTCTGATACCAGTGTGTGTGACGGTGTTAGTGACTGCCCCGATGCTTCAGACGAGGCACAGTGTGGTGAGTTTACATTACCCATGATGCACTGTGGTGAGTGTATGTGAGAGTTAACACCATGGTAGTGTGTGTGTGTGTGTGTGTGTGTGTGTGTGTGTGTGTGTGTGTGCGTGTGTGTGTGTTGTTCCTGACCCTGACTGCTGTGTTTCAGTGCACTTAACCCCAGCGGATTCTCCTCGTCTGAAGGTTGAGATTCAGAGCCGCCTCTACACGGCCTGTTCCTCCGACTGGAGCTCCAACTTCTCCCTGTACTACTGCAGATATTTAGGCTACAGGTGAGGATCGAAACCTTCACATTATATCAGAATTATAAATTGTCCTGGTGTAATACATTAACAGCTCTTGGCGGATATTCACAGGTAAACTTTGGTGCTTCGGAGCTTTGGTCCGTTGATAAACGCAAATGCGCGAGTTTCAGAACTGTATAATTTGGTGCATACTGTATCTTCTAATTGCTATTATATATGTAACAAAGTTGCTCTATAAATGTCTTCTTATTCTAATTATTGCCTTTTGATCTTTCATTAGTTAAAACTGTAATGAACTGAATTTGTGTGTTTGTTTTACTGTAGATCAGGAAACGCTTCGTTCGTGTCTGTTGTGGCTGAAGACGCACCGTTTGTCGTCGTGACTCAGGCTGCTGACGGCGCAGTGGATGTGAAACCCAGGTTCGACAAAACACGTTATAATAAAGTGACATCCTTTAGTGGTTTTAGTGTAAAGGCATGAAGGCGCAGTGTGTGTTTCGGGGCGGGTGTTGGGGAGCTCAGGGACTACAGCAGCTTCGCACCGAACACTTTTTATGAAGAGTTTTCCAGGAGATTTAGTTCATCATTTTGAAATTCCTTTTTGTTTGTTCTTCTTTATTTTAAGTGAAACGTGTCGGAGTAACGAGGCCGTATCGCTCCACTGCAATAACCAACGTGAGTAGTTTCAGACAGAAACCTTTAATTACATTTAATTATACCTAATATGATGTAATAAATAAAAACAGTGAGTTGATGATGTAATGTTCCAGCGTGTGGGAAGCGGAAGGTTGTAATAAACACAGAGTCCAGGGTGGAAACGGAGGAGGGAACGAGTGAAGGTGTGGACGGGAGGATCGTGGGAGGAGAGGATGCGGTGAAGGGGGCGTGGCCATGGATCGCCTCACTACGCTTTACAGGACGACACATCTGCGGAGCCGCGATAATCGACTCGCAGTGGCTGGTTACGGCCGCGCACTGCGTTTACGGGTCGGGCAAAAATATTGTTTCATTTACACAGAAATTTAGGAGAAACAGAATTACATTATATTTATTTATTGTAATACACCGAGCCCCTCGTGAAGCTCCGATGATTGTATTAGTCCTCCCTGGTTCTAATCATGTTCATCATGAACTTCTGCAGAAGGAACATTCACCTCTCCAACTGGAACGTGGTTTTGGGTCTTCATGCTCAGTACGAATCCAACACGTCAGACAGACAACATCATAACGTGGATCAGATCATCATGAACCAAAACTACAACAAAAGAACCAAAGACTCAGATATCGCACTTATGCACTTACAGGACAAAATCACCTTCACAGGTAACTACTGGGAACTCCTATTACTTCATCACACCCCATATACACTCCATCACTGGGATAGGAACATACTCTTTACTGGGTGTAAGTAGCAAAAGCAATAATACAAAAGAAAACATTTAAAGCTAATGTAGCGTTAGACAGATAACTTTAGCTCACAGTAATTAGCTAATCAGCTAACGAGTCACGTTTACTAGCACGATTGTGGTCATAACATACGATGAGGTTTTTTATCTGATGGATGAACATAAAGGATCTTCATCCAGGTTTAATCCAGGGAAAACACTCACACACACACACACACACACATACTTCACCACACACACACACACACACACACACACACACACTCCACCACACACACACACACATACACACTCCACCACACACACACACTCTCTCACACACACACACACACACACACACACACACACACACACACACACACACACACACACTCTACTAAACAAACTCCACCAAACACACACACACACACACACACACTCCACTAAACAAACTCCATCACACACACACACAACCAAACTGGCTGAAGTCCAAGTAGGAGCCCTGAGAGACCTAAAGTCAGACTGACACACACACACACACACACACACGCAGAAGGAAATCTGTATCGCGTGTAAACTGATCTTGAAACTTATTCTGTCATCATCATATGAATGTTATTTTTCTCAGACTACATCCAGCCGATCTGCCTGCCGGGTCCAAATCAGCAGTTTGAGACAGAAAGAAAGTGTTTCATCGCAGGCTGGGGGAGATTAACTGAAGGAGGTCCGTCACTCTGGGTTAAAGATACAAAACTCTGCAATCAAATAGGAACAATTAATTCATCAGAACATCAAAGTTTATTTAATAAATAAAGTATCATCTTAAAAATCCTGTTTATTCATTAACCAAAACCCAAACGCTTTCACTATTGTTTAAAAAAGAATTCATTTATATTAATCAGTTGCAGGAACGTATGTTTCATTTCTGTGTGTGTGTGTGTGTGTGTGTGTGTGTGTGTGTGCTGTAGGTAATACTGCTGATGTATTACAGCAGGCTGTGGTGCCCCTGATCAATAACAGTGTGTGTCAGGAGAGGCTTCCTGAGTACAAAATAACTGAACAGATGGTGTGTGCGGGATACCCTGAGGGTGGAATTGACAGCTGTCAGGTGTGTATGTGTGTGTGTGTGAAATAAAGTGGTAACCAGTGACAATGTGGGAACCACAGACAAAGTCTGGACCAACAACAAAATAGGGACCTGTAAAAAAGTGTGGAGTAGAGATAAAATAGAGGAAAATGGGAACTAAAACAAAGTGGGGACCAGTGACAAGGTGGGGACTGGACACAATGCAATAAATACACTTTAATTATTTGCCCCATGTACCTTACAGCACAGTTAAATCATTTTCCAGTTAGGAAGCTGTGGTCAGAGCACAGAGTCAGCCAGGTTACAGCGCACCTGGAGCAGCTAGGGTTAAGGGCAATGGTCAAGGGCTTAACAGTGGCAACGCTGGGGTTCAAACTCCCAACTTACCAATCAATAACTCACAGCCTTAACCGATTGCACCACCACCACCCTAAAGCAGGGATGAACAATAATGGGGACTAATGACAATGTGAGATCTGAGACAAAGTGGTTAACAACAAAATAGGGACCAGTGAATAAAATAGTGGGGAGCACAAAACAAGTGACTACCAATGACAAGGTGGGGACAAGAGAGAAAATGGGGAGCAAGAAAAAAAAGGGGACCAGTGACAAAATGGGAGTAAGTGAAAAAAACTGGTACAGAGACAAATTAAGGACTAAAGATAAAATGAGGACTAGAGAGACACTGTGGGAATTGAAGATCATTATGGTTTTCTGTGTAACAGGGTGACTCCGGAGGCCCATTGATGTGTGAGGAGGAGGATGCGTCCTGGGTTTTGGCGGGTGTGACATCGTTTGGCAGGGGCTGTGCTCGACCTGGACGTCCAGGAGTTTATGCACTGGTTCCCAAGTTCACGGACTGGATACTGGAAACTCGACGGCTATATACAGAGTGAAATGGAACGAGATCAGGACATGGTGTCATGGATGTTGTAAATATCACAGAATTCTAAAATGTATCTAGTTATTTAATTATAAATGTAATTATGATATTCTAAACAATCTTCAAATCTCACCTGTGTACTCAGTTTATTAAAGAACAGCAGATGAAACAACCAAAACCTACACTGATGTGGTGATTCCAGTTTGCTAACTGGGGCTTGAAATTAAGTGGATCTAAATAAAAATCAACTTCATCTGTGACTGATGTCTCTTGTGTGTTATGTCAAGACTTAGAACTGATCACAGTACTTTGGGCTGTCAAGCACTGACTGGAGCTCATTCTTTACCTGACGTGCTACACCTGCTGTAGGGACCAGAGAAAAACCAAGGACCAGTAGCACTGCACCTGCCATCCAAATCCAAATGATATAGTCCTCTACTTAAAGAGTGGTTTTATAAATCATAGGTATTTATAGTGGAGAATGACTAGCACATTATCGATATCCCACAATGCACTGCAGTACTGAAATTTTCTCACCTGCTATCTTAGATATCCATCCATCCATCTAGGTACCGTTGTAGTCCAATTACGGACCGTGAAGCCCAGTGGTGATACCATTGTATGCATTACCATTTTTCACAACTTTGCCTGGACCTCCGGTCAATATTAACACACACATTCACACACACTACAGGCAATTCAGGAATTACTCTAATTTGCAGACCATTGGACTGTAGGAAGAGACCAGAGTACCCAGAGAAAACCCACCAAGCACGGGGAGAACAGGAAAACTCCATGCACACATGCCTTTCTTAGATAACAAAGTAATTTACACTTTTTATAATAGAAAAAATATTAAAACTACTACTACTACTAATCATCAACATCATGATATATATTAAATGCATCCACTTTTTAATAGGTTTGTTTACAAAGTTCTATTTAATTTGTATTAATAAAGTTGGATTTCTTGAACACAGAGAGGTCGGAGAAAGTGAGAACCCTGTAAGATTGTGGTCCTTAACACACAGTTTCATATTTATTTACAGTATTTATCTATGTTTATATTACACACTATATGAAGAGATCATGGTTACTAACACTCACTACACTTGAAGGACAAATGCTGAAACAAGTAAAACTTTTAACTGCTTGGAATTGAATCTGCGTATATTTATTGCCAACGGTGTATAATTGTTAATTGTTAAGGTGTCACGTCCTCCTGGGCTGTTTCCTGCCATCTCACCCCAGGTCAGCTGATTATAGTCTTCTCCATGTATCTGCTTCTCAATCTCCTCCTCCTCCTCGCTCTACTCATCCTCTGACTTTCCTCGTTTAGTTTTTGCACTGGATTTGCATTTTCACTTTTATATCAGTAGATCACATGCACAACTTTACACTTCTGACATTTAAACACACTGTTCCCCTGTTTTCAGTAAGTTATTCTGGCACTTTTTACCCAGAAGGTGGTGTGGCCTCATTATAACATTACAGCCATTGAGCACAATCAAGATGTTTCTGCGTAAATCTGTAAGGAAGTTGAATTTCATGTTAAGAATTTCCTTCAAGCTGAGCAGGATTTTTTTTTTTTGTTTAGATCAGATTAGATTTGATGCAACTTTATTGTCATTGTGCAAGGTACATGTACAAAGCCAATGAAATGGAGTTAGCACCTAACCAGAAGTGGCCTATTTACAATAATTAACAATGTGTAAGGTGCAGTAGGTAAGTAGATAATAAAGATAAGATATATACCTACGTACTGCACCTTCTGTTTGTTATGAGACATTCACTGCACAATGTTGAATAATTATACTGTAAATTACTATGCGCCGTAATCTGTTGTCACTCCTCGCTCATACCGTAGGCTTACTAAGTAGGCAGCCTCCTCTTCTGCATGTGTGCGAAGGGGATATCCCATATCGGCTGGCAAAATATTATTGTTAATGGATCTCGGACTTTTCCCCGCGCTATAAAAACAAGGCGGGGAGTGTAGCTTGAGGTCGTGGAGGTCCAAGGGGCAGAATTGTGTGGCTGACGCTAACTGCAGAAGAGTGGTATGTGAGCGGGGTGATCTAATGCGGCCCATGGACTGAATGCTTTTGTTTGAGCTCTGCGTTGAGGACAACCTCGAAAAGACTGCACGAGATCCTGTAGCACTTTTTTTCGTGTCTTCGGGATCCTACTACCAAAGAGGAAAAAAGTTAGCTATGTTCCATGTTACGACCCCCATTCCCTGCCAGGAAAGCCCCAGCCACCATATACGTCATGAGGAACTCCCGTCTGAGGCCTTGCCCAAAGGAGAGCTGAAAGGGGCCAGTTGAGAGGAGTTGCTTAGGGAGCATGCAGGAGGCGCTGCCCATGCGGGCCTACTCTGCCACTCTGCCTGTCAATATTGATCGCCAGCCAGAACTTGACAGTCCTGACCTCGACCCGATAGAACAGCTTTGGGATGAATTAGAGCGGAAACTGCGAGACAAACCTTCTCGGCCAACATCAGTATCTGACCTCACAAATGCGCTTCTGGAAGAATGGTCAAAAATTCTCACAAACACACTCCTAAACCCTGTGGAAAGCCTTCACAGAAGAGTTGAAGCTGACTCTGAATCATATTAAACCCTATGGATTAAGAATTGGATGTTACTCAAGTTCATATGGATGTGATGACAGGCGAGCCAATACTTTTGGCAATATATTGTGTACAGTGGAACCTTGGATTGCAAGTAATTTGGTCTGCAAGTGTTTTGCAAGATGGGCATTTTTTCCCACACAAATAAATATCTGAAAAGTGAGGTGTGCATTTACATTCAGTCCGTTTAGTGGTAACTGTAGTCAGTACTTTGTAAAACCACCTGTTACTACAATTACAGCTACAGGTTCTTTGGGGTGTGTCTCTACCAGCTTTGCACATCTAGAAAGTGAAGTTTTTCCCATTTGTCTTTGTAAAACACCTCAAATTCAGTCAGATTAGATGAAGAAAGTCTGTGAAGAGCCAATTTTTAAGTCTGGACGCTGGTCTGGACTTTGACTAGAGGATATTTTTTTATAACCTAACCCTGCTTTAATCTTCTCCATTACCTTATCCCTGACCTGTCTGGTGTGTTCCTTGGGCTACATGATGAACAACCCTTTGAAGGCTTCACAGAACAGCTGTATTTTTACTGAGATTATATTATGATTAACAGTTGAACTCTATTTACTTACTTAGAGACTTTTGAAGGTGGTTGGTTCCACTGGATTTTAGTTAGGGGTATCAGAGTACAGGGGGTAAATACAAATACACACCACACTTTTCACATTTTTATTATGTAAAATATTTTGAAAGCCATTCATCATTTTTCTTCCACTTTACAATAATGTCACATCAGGGAATTATCACACGTTATACTCCATGGTCCTGCATGGATTCCCTACGTCATTAGCGCTAAGTGCTAATCTTTAGTCCTAAATAAAGTGTAATAAACGTTTATAGCCGTCATTACAGCCAAGAAACTGAGGCATCATAAAGTCATCTGAGACTCCAGTCTTGGCTTAAGCTTGTGCTGTTTAGAGAAGGAAGAAAGTAACGTGTGTCAGATTTGTGTTAACGGTTAAGACCTAATGCTCAGTTAGTGCTGGAGGAGATAACGTGAATGAGACTCTGTCTGCTCGAATAGACAAGTGAAGAGCGATGTGCAGGAAGATGAGAAAGACGACACCATGTTCCCCTGTGGAGGTTCTGCTGAGCACCGTGACCCTCGTCCTGTTTGTGGTGTGTGTCGGGCTCGCCGTCGTCTCCTGGTTAGCGCTACAGACAGGTGAGCATGTTTTCAAGTCTTACTCTTTTTACACACTTCCAGCTTTTTCTCGTACACTGAATGGAGGAGACACGGGGACATTAATGACCAACTTTAGTTTATACAAACTTTAACTCTTAAATATTATATTTCCCAATATAGTGTGTGTGTGTGTGTGTGTGTGTGTGTGTGTGTGCGCCCTGTGATGGATTGGCACCCTGTCCAGGGTGTACCCTGCCTCGTGCCCTAAGCCCCCTGAGATAGGCTCCAGGCCCCCCATGACCCTAAATACGGGATAAAGTGGTGTAGAAGATTGAGTGAGTGAGATTGAGTGAGTGAGAGTGTGAATTGAGTAGAGAGGAGACGGTGTGGTTTGGGACACGCCCACGGTGCTGTAACCATGTGGGATTTGTTAACAGACCGGTGTTTATGTGAATCTGTACTGAAGTGTTGAGTGATTAAGGACAGCTCTGGTGTTGTAGGTAACGAAGCTCCAGCGGGGAGCAGCAACTCGTCGTTCAGTGGAACTCTGACCATCTCGGAGGGAGCGAGTTTCACTGAGGAGCTCAGGAACAGGAGCAGTGTGCAGTTTAAAGCTCTGGCCTTTGACACCGAGCTTCTGGTGATTCACTTGAACTTTATTGTGACTTTATCCTGGATCGTGACGGTAAAAGATAAGAGTGCGATGTTCTTTTTTTAAGGTTGTCGTCTTTATCCTGCTGTGCGTGTGATAATACTGATGATGACATCACCGCTCTATTTCTGTGTGTGATTGTGTTCCAGGTTACGGAGGCGTACGCACTCGGCTCATTAGGAGCGAAGTTAAGGAGCTGCAGAGTGACGGCCTTCAGGTCAGAGGTCGTTCCTAAAAAAACATTTACAGTCTTCATCACTCTGGGAGAAGTTTACCATAAACACCAGCCACAGTCAGAGTTGGGGCAGGGGTACGACTAGAGGCGGGGCTAGAGGCGGGGCTAGAGGCGGGGCTGGGGGTGGAGCTAAGGATTAGTTTGTTTTCTCTACTTGTGAGTTAATCCTACAGTAGTGATAAAATATTAAAAACACAGAGATGAACTCATTTCAAATCAATCAAGTGTGTGTGTGTGTATGTGTGTGTGTGTGTGTAACAGTCCAGGCAGTGTGATTGCTCACTTCACAGTGATGTTCGGGGACGTTGTGGAAGTAACAGTGGTGCAGGAACAGTTAATCTCAGGGTTACAGAATATTCCAGACGCAACGCTCGTCATAAACAGCAGCAGCGTTCAGGTCACAGGTACGCCATGTACACACACACACACACACACACACACACACACACACTACCTGATATAAGTCATGCTCCCTGTTTTGATGCTGCGCGGCTGGTGTTAGCTCTGAGACACACACACTCACTCTGTCTGTTACAGAACTCAGGACGGAGCCGATCAGATCTTACAGTGTGACCAGGACCAAGTTTTATTACTAACACCATCACCTTCTGTTTTCTCTTCTATCAGACATTTCCACTACACAGACTCCACCTACAACCACACCTACAACTACAACCACACCTACAACTACACCTACAACCACACCTACAACTACAGCTGTACCAGGTGAGTGTCTGTCTCTCGAAACAATAAGACATTAAATAATAAAGACCTCTCAGTGTTTCTCAGCTCAATATGGTTTTATTCACTGTTACCTATAAAAAGTAAAGTGAAGCAAATATGAGTGTCGATATTTATTTTCATATGTGTGTGTGTGTGTGTGTGTGTGTGTGTGTGTGTGTGTGTGTGTGTGCAGTAGAATGTCCTATTGGGCAGATATTGTGCAGAGACAAGTTGACGTGTGTTTTAAAAAACCTTTTCTGTGACGGAGAACCGAACTGTCCTGACGCCTCTGATGAGTCTCACAGCACTTGTGGTAATAATCTGTCTGTCTGTCTGTCTGTGTGTCTGTCTGTGTGTCTGTCTGTGTGTCTGTCTGTCTGTCTGTCTGTGTGTCTGTCTGTGTGTCTGTCTGTGTGTCTGTCTGTCTGTCTGTCTGTGTGTCTGTCTGTGTGTCTGTCTGTCTGTCTGTCTGTGTGTCTGTCTGTGTGTCTGTCTGTGTGTCTGTCTGCTTCTTCATTCCTATCAGTTTGTTCGAGACCCAGCTCCTCCAAGCTGCCACTGTCGGGCCCTTGAGCAGGGCCCTTAATCCTTCCTCACACGCGATACACAAAGAAAAGAATTTCACAGTGCATAATAAAAGTAGATGTGATGAGTAAAGGCTCCTATAAATATCATAAATAAATATAAATCAATTGATTAAAATGTAGGAATTAATGTATAAATCTTTTTTTAGATATATATAAATGAAAAGTTAATAAATAATTGTAATAGAAAGGTAATAACTGAAAAGTGAAAAGTGACCTATTTTGTAAAATTAATTAAAATGAATGAATAAATTAATTAATTAAGTCTGAATGGTGTTTCCGTAGTGACGATGTGTGATAGACAGTTCCTCCTGCAGCGGCCGAGTGGATTTTTCCACAGCAGTAATTTTCCTCTGGATTATGCCAGTAATACAGTCTGTCGCTGGATCATACGGTATCTCTCTCTCTCTCTCTCTATCTCTCTCTCTCTATCTCTATCTCTCTCTCTCTATCTCTCTCTCTCTATCTCTCTCTCTCTCTCTATCTCTCTCTCTCTATCTCTATCTCTCTCTCTCTATCTCTCTCTCTCTATCTCTCTCTCTCTCTATCTCTCTCTCTTTCTATCTCTCTCTCTCTCTCTCTCCCTCTCTCTCTCTCTCTCTCTCTCTGATATTTTAATCTCTGTCTTTTCTCCTCCACACTCGTTCCTCTGGGATTTCATCCTTCATCAGCGTCTCTGCTCCGGTGTTCTCGAGTGACTTCCTGCTTTTCTCCTCGTCCTTTTATAACAGCACTTTGCACCTCGCCAGTGTTAATGATGGGATTATTTCACATGATCACATCATCACACTGGTGCACCATCACTGTCCTGATCACATCCCACACCTTCTTCTCTCTGACTGAAGCGTTTGTGCTCTTTGTTCTGTTAATCTGCTGGAATATTAAACACGACTCCTTTATTTATAAAACTTTATTGGTCACCTCTTCCTCAGAGTTAATAAAGGCCTGAGCATAAGGATCGACTTTGAAGTGTTTGATACAGAAAAAGATATCGATATTCTGTATCTGTACGAGGGGATTGGAGCTGCCAAAACACTGGCGTGTGAGTTTATAGACTGTTTTTATTAACGTGAACATGTAACATATTGTACAAGTCATTTGCTCAATAATTAAGTATAATTACAAATAAAAGTATTTGGGAAAACTGTGGAACATTGAGCAGAGTAAGCTTAAAAATGCAAAAAATAGAACATACTTTTAATCAATTAATAGAAGTACATTTTAAGCACAAATGAATTCAGTTTAAACAAATACTTATTTATTGTTTTCTTTGCTTTGAGTTTCTGTGTTTCAAATGTTTATAAATATTAAATTAATTACAGTATCAGTTGATGAGTTAATTAGTCATTATGCAGTAAATATGGAGTTTGAGATGAATTAAGATGAAGAAGACCTGACTCTGTGTCCCTCGTCCTCCTCAGACTCGCTGTCCGGTTCGTCTCCTGGAGTCGTTTGGATTTTTTCCCATGAGGCCACAGTGGTGTTCCTGTCTGATATGATCATCAACCGGCAAGGATTTATCGCCACATACCAAGCGGAGAACCTCACACTCCTCAGCAGTACGTCTCTCACGTCTCTAATCCGTACACTTCTGCACTTTACATGTCTGCTAGATGAGGGCGGAGTCAACTTCACTGCACAACTTATGCAGAAAGCCTCGCTCTGGTCTCACACAGAGTCTCTTAAGACATTTTGGTAATACTGCATGTAGCTAAACCTCACGTTATTTGTTTATTAACAGGCGTATGTGCTTGTTGCTATGGTTACATCATGCTCTTTTCATGAATGAAATCTTATGCTCAGTCTGTTGCAGGTGTGAAGTTATTTTTTCGTATCATTAAGAAAAAAAATAAGAATGAATTAAGAACTTTATAAGAATGAAGTGTAACTACAGACTAAGAACAAAACACGATTCCCGCTCATTGTCATGGTTACACGGCAACTTAATTTAACCCTCCGACCAAATAGGTGTGGAGTAAAATACAGTAAGGATATTATTATTATTATTATTATTATTATTATTATTATTATTATTATTATTATTACTTTGTCGCTAACAGGCCCTGGTCATGAGCTAAATAAATGAATAAATAAATAAACTAGTGCAGTCAATTGATTAGAAAATTGTATTTGATCATAAATAATCATAATTTTGTAATACTGAATTATAAACATGTTTTAAATGTTGGAATAAATAAATGCATGCCGAACTGGTTAGAGGAAACATGCAGTTGTATAATACCTCTAACAAAAGGTAAATTAAAGCCTCTGGAATGGTAAACTCCTTACCGCAGTAATCGTATTGGGAGACATGTCTGCTCCTATAGCGCTGTCTCTCGTCTCCTTCTTCTGTTTTAAACACACGCGTGCAGGTGCTGTTTGTCGGTTCTTAGCTGTGCTGTTACACCGGGGTGGTTTTAGTTCTGGTTACTGATGTCCAATAAAAGTAGCTCCTGCCACCTGCCTCACTTTTCGTCGTCGTACATTCATGTATTTTTGTAAAACTAGTTACCCCACGATGGTCGCTCAAACACACAACTTTGTTTTCATCCCCCCTCCCGGGATCTTTTCATTTCTTTCCTCTGTCATTATCCTGGCTGAACGTGCCGTTATCACACACAGCCGAGGAACCCTGCAGTGATGATGAGAAGCCATCAGGTTCAAACTTGGTCATAGGATTAATATGTGTTTAAAAATATTACGTGCTAAAATTTCTAGATGAATCACGTGCGTTAGCACGTACAAATAATCACGTTTCTGTGTTCAGATGAGGAGAAGATTAACTGCTCGTTTGAGGAGGGATTCTGTTTCTGGAGACACGACGCTGATGATGAAGGAGACTGGATGAGGAAGAGCGGATCTTCTTCCCCTCCTGGGTTCGGGCCGAGCTTCGACCACACGTTCGCGAACCAGTCCGGTAAACTTTCACATCTCAGTGCAAAGTGATTGATTTCAGCTTTCCATCATGTGACTTCTGTGCTTTGGGCGTGTCTAGGCTACTACATCATCACTCCAGTGAGTCCAGGGAGCTGGGATAAGATGTTCCGTCTCCGCAGCCTCCCGTTGGCTCCTGCATCAGAACCCACGTGTTTGAGGTTCTGGTTAGTACCATTTCTGTTTCTCTTCTTCTCTGAGGGAACTGAGCTTAGGCAGTAAAACTTTGTGATGTAAAAAATTATATATATTTTTTTAATTACAAGATTTCCGTCATTATGTAAAATATATAATGATTAATATCTTATAATATTAGCAAACAATATTGGTGTTTTGTTCTTTGAGGTATTACATGTTTGGTGAGGATTTCCTGAGTCTGAGGGTGATCTCACAACGAGACTCGAACATCACAGTTCTGTTCCAGAAAGAGGGAAACTACGGGAACAGCTGGACCTACGGACAAATCACCATAAACGACGGGACCAATCAGATGGTCAGAATAACACACGGGAAAGAACAGAGTTCAATCATTAACACTCCACCGCACAGGCGGTTACTGTGAAGCTTTATTTCCTGAATTAAGTGGATTTGTGCTTTGATTTGATTCACCAAATCAAGTTTAAGTTTAATACAAATGTTATTTTTTGTTTTTAATTACACAAATATGATTGTAAAGATCTTTATTAATGTATCTTTTTTGTTTGTTTTTAAAACAATCTGACAGTGTCTGAACATTTTGCTATTTTTTTTTTATTGATTCAATACCTGGTGCAGTGGTTATCACTGTCACGCTGCACCTCCAGGATTGTGAGTTCGATTCCCGTTTCAGAGTCTGTGTGCATGAAGTTTGAATGTTGTGCTTGGTGGGTTTCCTCTGTGTGTGTGTGTGTGTGTGTGTGTGTGTGTGTCCTGCGATGGATTGACACCTTGTCCAGAGTGTACCCTGCCTCATGCCCTAAGACTCCTGGGATAGGCTCCGCCCCCTGCGACCATGTGGTAGGTAATAGACCGGCTCAATAGACGATGCTTGAGTGAATAATAATTTGGCCAACAATTATTGCTTTTTATTACATAAATACAAGCTTTTATTAAGAGTTTATTTATTTGTTTACTTTAAGTTACTTACTAATTTACATGTGGAGCTCAATCTTTAAGAAATCAGATTGAGACCAAATAGTGAAGTTTCTCTCCAGGCTCATTTGCATTCAGTAAATCTGAGAAATCTTCACTAAACTTTAAAAAGATTTTGTCTTAAGAGTTTAGATAAAAAAATTTGTAAAATTCACTCACTCACTCACTCACTTATCTGTAGCTCCTGTTCAGGATCACAGGGGGTTTGGAGCCTATCCCAGGGGCCTTTAGGCACGAGACAGGGTACACACTTGACGGGGTGCCAGTCCATCGCAAGGCGCACACACACACACACACACACACACACACACACACACACACACAATTTGGGAGGACCAATAAGCCTAATCAGCATGAATTTGGACTGTGGGAGGCAACCGGAGAACCCCAGCATGGGGAGAACATCCAACTCCACGCACACAGACCCGAGATGAGAATTGAATTAATAGAATAAAATTCTTGAAATAACTTTAGAGCAGAAAAATGTTCATCTCATCTACAATTTCGTTTCCCTGCATCATCAAGCGTCTCGTTTCAGATTGTATTTGAAGCGATAAAGAGAGGCGGTGTGACAAACAGCGTCGCACTGGATGACCTCAGCATGACCTCTGGGCCGTGTGGACCAGCTCCCCCTGACCCGACTCTCCTCCCTCCGACGCCGGGTATCACACGCCGCCTTCATTTACACTCCACATGGCAGTATAATGAGATTCAGGTGATGAAGTTCAGGAGATCATCCGAGGTTCTTCATCAGTTCCCTTAAACTTGGCTGCATCTGAGATTTAACCCTTTAACATTCTGTGGCCAAACTCCTACAGCATGTACACCATGAAAAGTTTGTACACCCCCTCTAACTCCACGGTCGTCCCTGATGTTTATTTCTCTCTACACTGTAAAACAATACTGAAGGTGTTTATTATCCCAAACACACAATAATCTCCTCTGAACAGTTGATATTGAGATGTATATCTGCTACTTCTGCTCTGTAAAGCTTCATAACGGCTCTAATCTGAGCTGCTGGTTGTTAATTGGTGATTTCTGAGGCTGGTGACTCTAAATGAACTTCTCCTCTGCAGCAGAGCTCAGTTTTGGTCTTCATGAGAGACAGTTTCATCATCATGGAGCTTGATGGGTTTTACAAACGCACTCCACACAATACTGTTCTTGTGGGAACTGATCCAGAGCACCTGACCTGTTGTTGTTGTTGTTACGTTAACATTCTAATGACATACAGTATAGATGTGAAATCTCCAGTATTCTTCTAGAACGTAGAAAACAAATCATAAAAATACTGAATTAGAAGGGGTGTGCAAACTTTTGACTGGTACTGTAACTCACCCCTAACCTTCCCCAGTCTGACAAAAACCACAATCCTGATCACTTTTACTCACCTAATATTGCTCCTCTCTCCTTTTTTAATGTAGAGTTTAAAACGAGGGTGAGACAAAAATGATTCTTCCAGATTTTCCAGAATAACATTTTACACAATTCTAGTAGTTTCAGTGTCTCCTTAGTTGTTTTCTTTGGTTGATGCAGGACAATAATTTGACTGACATCTTGGCCACGCCCACAGGATGTGTCTCTGACGTGGATGTGTAAGGAATGAGAAGCTCCTCCCTCCATCAGTTAGAGTTAAATAACTGAAGCGTATTAATAACTGCAGTAATGAGCTACTGCGAGACTCGTAACTATTTGCTCAATTAAATCCTGGTGGTTTTTTTCTTTTTTTTCTTTTTTCTGGTGAGCAGAAAACATCAAGAAAATGTTTGGTTAATGTTTTAAGTAATGTTAAAGATAAACTTTACATGCTGCCGATGTTTAAGTGTTGAAGTTTATATCTTCCTTAGTTCTTGTACTACAGAACTAATAAAACATCTGCTTGATTATTGGTTGTGTTTCTCCACTACAGCGGATTGTGGAGGTCCTTTGGATCTTTATGAATCAAACTCGACCTTCAGCTCACCAAATTATCCTCTCAGCTACGGACACGGTGCATCATGTGAGTAATTCATCTCTAATAAACAACAAAACACTGAGTTCTGCGCTGTGATTGGTCAGAATGTGTTGATTAATTCCCCATAACAGCAGCTCTGACAGTAGTGCAGGGTCACATTAATGTGTTCACTCAAACAGGTCATTGTTTCCACAGTAACGGCTCGTTCATAAGGATGTGTGTGTGTGTGTGTGTGTGTGTGTGTTTCCAGGTTTGTGGATTTTACATGCTAATCCAGGGCAAAATATCCAGCTGCATTTCCAAGACTTTTCACTAGAGGCAGTGTATGACGTGGTGGAGGTTCGGGACGGAGTTGATCCGAATTCCACTTTACTGAGTGAGATTCATTACGATCTGTAGGGGGGACCGGGGCGTCTGGTCACATGGATTAGTTGTCACATTATTAATATTTTCTTGACCAAAAGGTGCTACGTAAAAGTGAATACTAATTTTGTACATCTACATGTAGTATGATGTCATATCCTGTCTGGGAAAAGCTAAGGTGATCACCAATTTGCCATTTTTAACATTCAAAAGTAAAAATATTAACCTGATCTTTTTTTTTATAATCACTTTCTAGTTTAAAAAAGTAATAGCTGTACATTTGGACTTGTTAGAGGAGAGAATAAAGTGTCTTGTCCTGCTTCAGTTAATGTTCTGCTTTAAGGTAACTTTAAGATACAGCTAACATTAGCAAAGCTGGCAGTGTGGGGCAAATTGTGTCATTTTGGAGTAAGTTGTCACATGTTGCCTCGTGCATCATGTGACAAAAAGCTGGTTCAAAAAAGCCCACCAACCGAAAAAAAAACAAAGAACAGAAAAACTGCTTTTCTTCCTGACCAGTGTTGGGTGTAAGGTGTTACAAAGTAACGTTAGAGTACTTGGAATTCTTTTTTGATGTAACGAGCAATCTAACGCATTAGGTCGCCATTTAAGTACTCAGTTATTTAGTCACTTTTTCAAAAATGTAATCCGTAATTCACACAATTTATGTAATCCCTGAGCCAGACAGCAGTCATTTAAAATCCGTAGTGTGTGTGTGAAAGTCTTCCTACAAGCCCCGCCCCTGATAACTCGCCCCCCTCTGTTATTCTATGGTAGGTGAGTTGGGGTATTAGTGGGTGAGATAGGGGTATCAGTAGGTGAGATAGGGGTATTAGTAGGTGAGATGGGGGTATTAGTAGGAGAGATAGTGGTATTAGTAGGTGAGATGGGGGTATTAGTAGGTGAGATGGGGGTATTAGTAGGTGAGATGGGGTATTAATAGGTGAGATGGGGGTATTAGTAGGTGAGATAGGGGTATTAGTAGGTGAGATGGGGGTATTAGTAGGTGAGATAGGGGTATTAGTAGGTGAGATGGGGTATTAGTAGGTGAGATGGGGGTATTAGTAGGTGAGATACTGTAGGGGTATTAGTAGGTGAGATAGGGGGTATTAGTAGGTGAGATACTGTAGGGGTATTAGTAGGTGAGATGGGGTATTAGTAGGTGAGATGGGGTATTAGTAGGTGAGATAGGGGGATTAGTAGGTGAGATAGAGGTATTAGTAGGTGAGATAGAGGTATTAGTAGGTGAGATAGGGGTATTAGTAGGTGAGATGGGGGTATTAGTAGGTGAGATAGGGGTATTAGTAGGTGAGATGGGGGTATCAGTAGGTGAGATGGGGGTATTAGTGGGTGAGATAGGGGTATTAGTAGGTAAGATGGGGGATTAGTGGGTGAGATGGGGGTATTAGTAGGTGAGATAGGGGTATTAGTAGGTGAGATGGGGTATTAGTAGGTGAGATGGGGTATTAGTAGGTGAGATAGAGGTATTAGTAGGTGAGATAGAGGTATTAGTAGGTGAGATAGGGGTATTAGTAGGTGAGATGGGGGTATTAGTAGGTGAGATAGGGGTATTAGTAGGTGAGATGGGGGTATCAGTAGGTGAGATGGGGGTATTAGTGGGTGAGATAGGGGTATTAGTAGGTAAGATGGGGGATTAGTGGGTGAGATGGGGGTATTAGTAGGTGAGATGGGGTATTAGTAGGTGAGATGGGGTATTAGTAGGTGAGATAGAGGTATTAGTAGGTGAGATAGAGGTATTAGTAGGTGAGATAGGGGTATTAGTAGGTGAGATGGGGGTATCAGTAGGTGAGATGGGGGGATTAGTGGGTGAGATGGGGGTATTAGTAGGTGAGATGGGGTATTAGTGGGTGAGATGGGGGTATTAGTAGGTGAGATGGGGTATTAGTAGGTGAGATGGGGGTATTAGTAGGTGAGATGGGGGTATTAGTAGGTGAGTTGGGGTATTAGTAGGTGAGATAGGGGTATTAGTAATTAACAGATTAAGGGCCAAACTTCCCTGAGTGATAATGGTAGAATAAGTATAACAAAGTTTTAAAAACAGAGTCTGTAAGGCAGGCACAAGGTGGAGAGCGTCTCTTCCAAAGGAAATGCAGGGCAACTAAATCTAAAATACACAATTAGCAGAAAGCAGGTATAATGAGAGACGAGTCTGACTAGTGAGGATTTGAGTGTTTGACAGGTTTTACTACATTAAATTGGTTCTTGTTTTATATGTTGCAAAATCCAGTGTGACGTCTCGACCTACATAGTGTGACAACCTACCCGCTGCATGGGGCAACATGTCACACGTTCACACTCACTATTTTAGTACTGAAACAAGACATGAAAATGAAATTAATACAAAGTATGTACCTAAGACTGTGTTATTTTGTATGTTTTTAATATGATGTATTAATCCAGAGATATACAAAAGTGTAAAAAGTGTGACAACATGCCCTGGTCTCCCCTTTTAGTTTAATACCATATACCCTGCTGCTAGAATACTGTACACATCATGACCTTTTAAAGGTTATTATAATAATTATATACATATGAATAAAATCTCAAACTGATTTTTCTAGAAAATGTCCCTAGAATGAGGCATGTCTACTTTTTTTTAAGGATCAGATCATCCTTACTATTATTTACAAGTTATATTTTTTATGTTCACCTTTTGTTGTTAATTAACCCTAACGTTCTTTACAATAATTATAACAGCATAAATACTATGGCTAGCTTTCATTGATAATTAGCATCTACACCTTTTCAACATTAAATGTTTATTTAAACCATTTTTTTATGTGTATATATAAAGAAGTATATAATATATATTCTACATATATTTAAGTCTATATGCTAATTATAATAAAATTTACATTTTAAATTTTACATATTACAAGAAACGTTTGCTTTTATTATTTAATAGTTTTATTATTGCATTATAATATTGTAATATATATATTACAATATTATATATATATATATATATTGTAATATCATTTTTAAATGTAGGGTTAGGATGTGTTTATATTTTACATATATTATATTGTTATATTTTTTGAAGACACTGCACATTTTATTATTGTTATTATTTTTTATTTACTTATTATTATTCTTGTTGTTGTTTATAGACATATATACATATAGACTACAGTGACACAGTGTTGTTTGTTGTTGTGTTAATTGTACGGTGGTGGTGAAGATGTGTTAACAGGGGCTGAGCGTAAGTTTCCTGACCTTTACTCCACCAGCTCTGAGATGATGGTGATGTTCTTCTCTGATGCTTCTGGAAACAATCGCGGATTTCTGGCTAATTTTAGCACAGGCTTTAACCTCGGACAATCAGGTACATTAAACATTAATAATAAACATCATTATATTATATTATATTATAAACATAGAAAAATATTAATTTTTATATTATCTTTTGCATATTTTATTAACTATATAATTAATTCTATTAGTCAAACGGGTTCATTTATTTTAAATCTATTTAATTTATTTTTTATTGAAGTTATTTAATACTTTATTAATGTGTTTCATTCTACCATTAGTTTAAGGTTTGCAGTTGCCCTAGTGGCACGTGGCTGCAGCTGCACAGGTTGTTGTGTTTTTGTACTTTGGACCTTCATGCTGAAGCTCATTACTACAGGTTGGGAAAGCTTGGTGTTGGGATGGACCCCCTCAGAACCGGGCAGTTTTGTCAGCATGGCGTTCCTTTACAGCGCTGCAGGTGGAACATCCTCAGACCCTGGTGGGAGCACCAGCATGATGCACATAAAGCTGTGGTACTTTTCCAGCACCAAGCTTTCCCTGACAGCCTCTGGAGCCAGTGCCAATCTTCAGGTCCATCCATGTCCAGTTTTGGCCCCGTGCTCTCACAAAAGTCCAGCTCAGTGCCCGGGTCAATGTACAGTCCTGTGCTCACACCCGGCTTCACCACCAACAACCACGACAACACAAAAGTCCAAAGGCACACAGTTCAGAGCAGCTGCAGGCCACTAGGGGGCAACTCTAACGTCCTGAGCAACCTATACAACTTTAAACTTTATTTTATCTTGTCAGAAGTAAATCAGATTAAAATAAATAATGTAATGTTTCACTGCAGAGCCGTGTAGGGCAGGTGAGTATCGCTGCAGATCCGGAGTGTGTGTGTCTGATACCAGTGTGTGTGACGGTGTTAGTGACTGCCCCGATGCTTCAGACGAGGCACAGTGTGGTGAGTTTACATTACCCATGATGCACTGTGGTGAGTGTATGTGAGAGTTAACACCATGGTAGTGTGTGTGTGTGTGTGTGTGTGTGTGTGTGTGTGTGTTGTTCCTGACCCTGACTGCTGTGTTTCAGTGCACTTAACCCCAGCGGATTCTCCTCGTCTGAAGGTTGAGATTCAGAGCCGCCTCTACACGGCCTGTTCCTCCGACTGGAGCTCCAACTTCTCCCTGTACTACTGCAGATATTTAGGCTACAGGTGAGGATCGAAACCTTCACATTATATCAGAATTATAAATTGTGCTGGTGTAATACAGGAACAGCTCTTGGCGGATATTCACAGGTAAACACACTCCTTTAACGTTCCCCACAAGTAGCACTGTGCCTCACCAGTGGGTGTAAGATGGTGGAATGGGACGCGGTACGGGAAGGAATCGCTCTGTCCCCTTTTTTAAACTCCGTTCCTGTTCACATGAGCAGAAATAATACTCAACTATGAACAGGTTTTCTTGCATCTTGCATTTCCAACAACAACAGCACAACACAACCTCCTGATCACTACTGGGAACCCAGACGACTGGAGCTTTGGTCCGTTGATAAACGCAAATGCGCGAGTTTCAGAACTGTATAATTTGGTGCATACTGTATCTTCTAATTGCTATTATATATGTAACAAAGTTGCTCTATAAATGTCTTCTTATTCTAATTATTGCCTTTTGATCTTTCATTAGTTAAAACTGTAATGAACTGAATTTGTGTGTTTGTTTTACTGTAGATCAGGTAACGCTTCGTTCGTGTCTGTTGTGGCTGAAGACGCACCGTTTGTCGTCGTGACTCAGGCTGCTGACGGCGCAGTGGATGTGAAACCCAGGTTCGACAAAACACGTTATAATAAAGTGACATCCTTTAGTGGTTTTAGTGTAAAGGCATGAAGGCGCAGTGTGTGTTTCGGGGCGGGTGTTGGGGAGCTCAGGGACTACAGCAGCTTCGCACCGAACACTTTTTATGAAGAGTTTTCCAGGAGATTTAGTTCATCATTTTGAAATTCCTTTTTGTTTGTTCTTCTTTATTTTAAGTGAAACGTGTCGGAGTAACGAGGCCGTATCGCTCCACTGCAATAACCAACGTGAGTAGTTTCAGACAGAAACCTTTAATTACATTTAATTATACCTAATATGATGTAATAAATAAAAACAGTGAGTTGATGATGTAATGTTCCAGCGTGTGGGAAGCGGAAGGTTGTAATAAACACAGAGTCCAGGGTGGAAACGGAGGAGGGAACGAGTGAAGGTGTGGACGGGAGGATCGTGGGAGGAGAGGATGCGGTGAAGGGGGCGTGGCCATGGATCGCCTCACTACGCTTTACAGGACGACACATCTGCGGAGCCGCGATAATCGACTCGCAGTGGCTGGTTACGGCCGCGCACTGCGTTTACGGGTCGGGCAAAAATATTGTTTCATTTACACAGAAATTTAGGAGAAACAGAATTACATTATATTTATTTATTGTAATACACCGAGCCCCTCGTGAAGCTCCTCGTGATTGTATTAGTCCTCCCTGGTTCTAATCATGTTCATCATGAACTTCTGCAGAAGGAACATTCACCTCTCCAACTGGAACGTGGTTTTGGGTCTTCATGCTCAGTACGAATCCAACACGTCAGACAGACAACATCATAACGTGGATCAGATCATCATGAACCAAAACTACAACAAAAGAACCAAAGACTCAGATATCGCACTTATGCACTTACAGGACAAAATCACCTTCACAGGTAACTACTGGGAACTCCTATTACTTCATCACACCCCATATACACTCCATCACTGGGATAGGAACATACTCTTTACTGGGTGTAAGTAGCAAAAGCAATAATACAAAAGAAAACATTTAAAGCTAATGTAGCGTTAGACAGATAACTTTAGCTCACAGTAATTAGCTAATCAGCTAACGAGTCACGTTTACTAGCACGATTGTGGTCATAACATACGATGAGGTTTTTTATCTGATGGATGAACATAAGGATCTTCATCCAGGTTTAATCCAGGGAAAACACTCACACACCACACACACACACACACTTCACCACACACACACACACACACACACACACACTCCACCACACACACACACACACACACACACACACACACATACACACTCCACCACACACACACACACTCTCTCACACACACACACACACACACACACACACACACACACACACACACACACACACACACACACACACACACACACACTCCACTAAACAAACTCCACCAAACACACACACACACACACACACACACCACACACACACACACACTTCACCACACACACACACACTCTCTCACACACACACACACACACACACACACACACACTTCACCACACACACACACACACACACCTACACACACACTCCACCACACACACACACACACACCTACACACACACTCCACCACACACACACACACACACACACACACACACATACACACACCACCACACACACACACACTCTCTCTCACACACACACACACACACACACACACACACACACACACACACACACACACTCTACTAAACAAACTCCACCAAACACACACACACACACACACACACACACACACACACACTCCACTAAACAAACTCCATCACACACACACACAACCAAACTGGCTGAAGTCCAAGTAGGAGCCCTGAGAGACCTAAAGTCAGACTGACACACACACACACACACACACACGCAGAAGGAAATCTGTATCGCGTGTAAACTGATCTTGAAACTTATTCTGTCATCATCATATGAATGTTATTTTTCTCAGACTACATCCAGCCGATCTGCCTGCCGGGTCCAAATCAGCAGTTTGAGACAGAAAGAAAGTGTTTCATCGCAGGCTGGGGGAGATTAACTGAAGGAGGTCCGTCACTCTGGGTTAAAGATACAAAACTCTGCAATCAAATAGGAACAATTAATTCATCAGAACATCAAAGTTTATTTAATAAATAAAGTATCATCTTAAAAATCCTGTTTATTCATTAACCAAAACCCAAACGCTTTCACTATTGTTTAAAAAAGAATTCATTTATATTAATCAGTTGCAGGAACGTATGTTTCATTTCTGTGTGTGTGTGTGTGTGTGTGTGTGTGTGCTGTAGGTAATACTGCTGATGTATTACAGCAGGCTGTGGTGCCCCTGATCAATAACAGTGTGTGTCAGGAGAGGCTTCCTGAGTACAAAATAACTGAACAGATGGTGTGTGCGGGATACCCTGAGGGTGGAATTGACAGCTGTCAGGTGTGTATGTGTGTGTGTGTGAAATAAAGTGATAACCAGTGACAATGTGGGAACCACAGACAAAGTCTGGACCAACAACAAAATAGGGACCTGTAAAAAAGTGTGGAGTAGAGATAAAATAGAGGAAAATGGGAACTAAAACAAAGTGGGGACCAGTGACAAGGTGGGGACTGGACACAATGCAATAAATACACTTTAATTATTTGCCCCATGTACCTTACAGCACAGTTAAATCATTTTCCAGTTAGGAAGCTGTGGTCAGAGCACAGAGTCAGCCAGGTTACAGCGCACCTGGAGCAGCTAGGGTTAAGGGCAATGGTCAAGGGCTTAACAGTGGCAACGCTGGGGTTCAAACTCCCAACTTACCAATCAATAACTCACAGCCTTAACCGATTGCACCACCACCACCCTAAAGCAGGGATGAACAATAATGGGGACTAATGACAATGTGAGATCTGAGACAAAGTGGTTAACAACAAAATAGGGACCAGTGAATAAAATAGTGGGGAGCACAAAACAAGTGACTACCAATGACAAGGTGGGGACAAGAGAGAAAATGGGGAGCAAGAAAAAAAAGGGGACCAGTGACAAAATGGGAGTAAGTGAAAAAAACTGGTACAGAGACAAATTAAGGACTAAAGATAAAATGAGGACTAGAGAGACACTGTGGGAATTGAAGATCATTATGGTTTTCTGTGTAACAGGGTGACTCCGGAGGCCCATTGATGTGTGAGGAGGAGGATGCGTCCTGGGTTTTGGCGGGTGTGACATCGTTTGGCAGGGGCTGTGCTCGACCTGGACGTCCAGGAGTTTATGCACTGGTTCCCAAGTTCACGGACTGGATACTGGAAACTCGCCGGCTATATACAGAGTGAAATGGAACGAGATCAGGACATGGTGTCATGGATGTTGTAAATATCACAGAATTATAATATTCTAACTAATCTCCAAGTCTCAGTTGTGTACAGGAGAAGGTTCTCAGTATATTAAAGAACACCAAATAAAAGAAACCAAAACCTTCTCTGATGCAGTTTGATTACTTTGGATTGTAATCAAGTGAATCTAAATAAAAATGGTTTTAAACCAAATTCACATGTGATTGCTGTCACAGGATGAAGCTCAAGTCAAGTTGGCTTTTATTGTCACTTAAACCACATACAGTTCAGTACAAAGTTACACAAGACAACGTTCCTCCAGGACCAAGGTTCTACATACAACATCAATTAACACAAGATCAATTAACACCAATGACACCTAATTAGCTAAGTAGCTCTAAGACAACACATTAACACCACAGATTACCAAAATCATCTAATAACTATAAAATAAATTAACATAAAGTGCAAATGTACAAACAGCAACAGCCATGACACGATCCAATACCCTGTGAGTAACACAGCTCACTGTTCACCTGACGTGCTACACCTGCTGTAGGGACCAGAGAGAAAGTAAAGACCTGTAGCACTGCACCTGCCTTCCAAACCCACAGCCTGCCCACTGTATCGGGCACCACTTCAGGAGTGGTTTTATAAACTGTAGGTATTTATAGAGGATAACTAGCAAGCAGTGGTGGACTGGGACAATAATTCAGGCCGGGAATTTGACTCCACTCCCAGGCCACCTCTGCTGCTGCAGTCATCACCACCCTATTCATGTAATCTACTGGACTGATAAACTTGTAGGCTAACCCTATTATTGTAACAGGTAGACTACCAGATGCAATATAAATGAATAAAAAAATAGCCCTTAACAACTCACTAGGAATACACCATTTATACTACCAAACCAATGACAAATAGAAAATTGGCTTTTTAAAAGAGATAATAAGAGACACATTCACATGTTGAAATATTTACATTTTATGTATTTTCAGTGCTCAACTCTAGTATATCAAATGCATCACAAACACAAATAAACTTAACAAAACCTATGACAGCGTAAGTAACAGATAACAATGTTTATTCAACTATGGCATTATGTGGAACAGACCAGTAAGAGTAAACAGTAAGTAATTAGCACTACTAGTACACCAGTGGGCGTTTGAATTGGGTGATACTTAAAAAAAAAATCTAAATCCTTAGACTGTGGACAGGCAAAATAATCAAAAGAGATATCAAGGCTTTCACTGTCTCCTTAATCTTTCCCTGAATCCTTCTCTCTCTCACTCTGCACATGTAGTTGCTCTGCAATATGAAATAAGCGTGTTCAATAATCTGTACTTATAATTGTGCAGCCATCAGTTGTATGTCCCCAAAATCACAGTCCTACTACTGATCTTATAAATCATAAAAAAGCACATGCTGTTTAAAAAGTATAGCCTGGTGCCTGCATGTTTAGTTTTGCTTATCTTTAACTTTACCTGAAGGTCCCTGCTCTGACTCGAACGCTGAACTGTCCACCACCTCTAGCTCAACAGCAGGAGCATTTACAGCACTAGTGCTACTGCTGCTGCTTCCTTCGTCACCTTTTCAGACGAAACGAGACTTGACACAGCACAGCAGCACTTACATATTGTTGCTCGTTTGTTGGTTTAGTTTTATCGATTGTGATGATCTACGTAAGTGATTTGGATGAAAGTGTTCGTCTGCCAAATTATTATAAATATAATGTAGATGTAATCTTGACCGACCTGTTCCCTTACTGGCGAACATGGCTGGGATTTTGCAGCAGCTTGCTGCGTCTGCGGCCAGGGCTTTTTTTTTCTTTTTTTTATACGCTGACTCTCTGCTCCTCCTTTGCGTTTACGCTCCATTTTTTGAACGATTTAGTCAGATATACCCTGTCTCTGGATATAGCCAGATATTAGGCAGTGCGTCGCTGACGTTGGGTCATGTGATGTGGGAGTGTAATTTTCCCTCCTGATCTTCCCCTCCCTTTCCATTGCCTGATTCGTAGATTGAGAGATCCGTCAATTAATTCGTAGTTATACACCAGCCTATCACATGCCAGGCTGATCGTCTGCACAGCGGCAGCCGGCAGGCCAGAACGACCGTCAGGCCACCGGGAAATGTCCCGGTGCTCCCGATGGCCAGTCCGCCCCTGCTAGCAAGGGCAGGGTGGCTCAGTGGTAGGTGTTTCGCCTGGCATGAGGGACGGCCCGGGTTCGATTCCCTCCACGGCCCCTAGATGGAAGAATGGACTTGTCTTCCTAATTATCATCTGTAATAAATGCTTCTGCTTTTTAAAAAGTTTGTTTCTTTAGAATTCTTATTAATAAAGTTGGATTTCTTGAACACAGTGAGGTGGAGAAAGTGAGACGTTCCAGAAGGGATTTCTGTTACACCAGGACGGGTGAAGTAAGATGTGGGTCTGTACTACACAGTACCGATCTTTACATTATTAAACATAGAGATGTGCTAACTTGCTAATGAGGGCTATGAAACGCTCGTACACAGGATCACACAACGACACCAGAGCAACATGTCCAGTAGAATGTACATTTATAAAGTTTGTGATAATTTTTAAAAATATTTTCGAAAGATATTTATCATTGTCTATATTACATACTGTATGAAGAGAATAACTAACACACATGAAGGACGAATGTTAAAACAAGTACACTCTTTAAATGCTTAGAATTAAAATCTGTGTAGATCAGTACGAGTTATCAGCACCTCCATGCCGACAGGTGGCGGTAAAACGCCTGTCTGTTGTCTGTTGGTCCGAAGAAGAAGAAAAAACCCGGATGAAAACCCGGAAGTGCATCACAACAGTAACGATGCTGCAGAGAAACTGTTTAAAAACTTTACACCGTGATCACAATGTGTTCTTTATAGTTTATATCGCTGCAGTATCGATCAGCCATGGAACACCAGGGCTCTGTGAGAAAGAAAAGAATAAAATAAGTCCGGAGAGATGTATAGTTTGGGGAGCGGGTCTGGACCCGGAGCTGGTGGTTCCGGTCCGATATTTCTACATTCAGGCGGTGAATCAAGACGGAGAGAACATCACCGTGTCCCCGGGTGAGACACAGAGACAGGCCGCTCTACACACACACACACACACACTTCTAAACACTCTAACCTGTTACCTTGGCACTGCTCGCGCTTCTCTTTATTACTGTCCTGACTGCAGGTAAGGACACACACACACACACACACACAGGCAGGTAAGGACACACACACACACACACACACACACACACACAGGCAGGTAAGGACACACACACACACACACACACACACACTGGCAGGTAAGGACACACACACACACTGGCAGGTAAGGACACACACACACACACACACACACACAGGCAGGTAAGGACACACACACACACACACACACACACAGGCAGGTAAGGACACACACACACACACACACACACACACACACACACTGGCAGGTAAGGATACACACACACACACACACACACACAGGCAGGTAAGGACACACACACACACACACACACACACAGGCAGGTAAGGACACACACACACACACACACACACACACACACACACACACACACACACACACACACAGGCAGGTAAGGACACACACACACACACACACACACACACACAGGCAGGTAAGGACACACACACACACACACACACAGGCAGGTAAGGACACACACACACACACACACACACAGGCAGGTAAGGACACACACACACACACACACACACACACACACACACTGGCAGGTAAGGATACACACACACACACACACACACACTGGCAGGTAAGGACACACACACACACACACTGGCAGGTAAAGACACACACACACACACACACACACACTGGCAGGTAAGGATATACACACACACACTGGCAGGTAAGGATATACACACACACTGGCAGGTAAAGACACACACACACACACACACACACGAGCAGGTAAGGACACACAGTTCAGTGTTGTGTTACAGAAAATATAAACCCATGTACTGTGATTAACAGATCATAATTCAATTCAATTTTATTTGTATGGCGCTTTTAACAATTGACATTGTCGCAAAGCAGCTTTACACAATCAAAAAATAATTTAAGTTTGTATGAGATGTAAATGTGTATGAATCAAAATTATATGATTGTCCCTGATGAGCAAGCCGAGGGCGACAGTGGCAAGGAAAAACTCCCTGAGATGGTAATAGGAAGAAACCTTGAGAGGAACCAGACTCAACAGGGAACCCATCCTCATCTGGGTGATAACAGATAGCAGGGATTGATCTGCATAAAACTGAGACTGGAAGTTCAGTATAACAGGAGACGTGTTAAATTAAACAGACTCCAGTTTGTTCCTGGAGGCTCAGGTAGACTGTAGGAACATCCAGTCCTGAACTATTGAGCAACTGAAGTTACGAGTCCTCAGAGAACAGCTGTATGCATCAGTCGAGGACAGGATCGTGTTAATGGAAAAGTGGAACCGTCCCCAGTCACCACACGCATCTCAGGCAGACCACATGGGGGCATCCATGCGACAAGATCTCCAACCAGAAGCAGGACACCAGGACGAGTTAGCCAGGTCCAGAGGACAGAGGAGGTCTGGATCACTGGCAGCTCAGGAGAGACAGGTGTAGTGAGACAGAGAGACAGGGAGAGAGAAAAGGAGAGAGCAGAAGAGAAGAAGAGATAACAGTTAGGTCTGGTCACAATCACATAATGTATAATGTGAATGTATATTAACTGTAGAGTGCAAGCAGGGACTCCGGCAGGACTAACTATGACATCATACCTAAAAGGGAGGAGCCAGAGGGAAACACAGACATGAGGGGGAACTGAGATGTAAAGCGACCACTCACCTCACCGTCAGCAAACCTGAGTGAACACCTTTTTTATCCCTAACGATTTTAATCTACTATTAATTTGGACAATTATTTATATTTATATATCGACAAAAGTATCAAACCTACAATGACATTGTACACACACACACACACACACACTTTAATATGGAGTCGGTCCCTTTTCCTTTTGCAGCTCTAACAGCTTCCACTCTCCTGTGAAAGCCGTCCACAAGATGTTGGAGTGTTTTCCACAATTCGTGTCCATTCATTCTGTAGAGTGTTTGAGGTCAGACACTGATGTTGGATGAGAAGTTCTGGCTCACAATCTTCACTCCAGTTCGTCCTAAAGGTGCTCGATGGGGTTGAGGTCAGGGCTCTGTGTTCGGGCCATCCATAACAAACTCATCACACCGTGTCTGTATAGTCCTCGCTTTGTGCACTGGGGCGGAGTCATGTTGAAATAGAAAAGGGTTTTTAATAAACTGTGGACACAAAGTGTCCAAGATGTCCTGGTATGAAGAAACATTAAAATTGTCCTTCACTGTGGATAACGGACCTGACTGAAATATATATATATATATATATATATAAACTCTTCAGTGATTTGTCTTTAAGAATTTTTACTTAATATTTATAAATTATTTTATTATTGTATTAATTTTGAGGACAGGAATAGGACATTTTTATTTATATACATTTAAATATTTTTTATTTCATTCTTTAAAGTTGACTGTGTGTGTGTGTGTGTGTGTCTGCGCGTGCACATATCTCAGGTTCAGACTCCTTCCAGGTGAGCGTGAGCGCTCTCTCGGTCCAGGAGCGAGTCCGTGTCCATGTTCCCGCCCCTCTGGACCGGAGTGACGGTTCCTTCCTGGTGAGATTCCGTCTTTACTCGAGCGCAGTAAATGGTCTGAAGGTGGAGGTGCTTCATAAACACACACATGTGGCTCAGTCTCCGTACACACTGACAGGTGTGTATGACACTTTAACACTCCGCACTAGAACACAGTGTAAAATATCATGTGTGTGTGTTTAATCTCAGTACTGAGCGTCTAGGGCCGAGACTTTCTGCTGACCTGTGAGGGGGTGTGGCCTAATATTTTAATGAGCAGCTTGATTGACAGACAGCTTACCTAGACTTTAACATATTTATTTATTTAAATGTTTACATGTTTGTTAATTATAATTGTTGTTTATTTGATTTATTTCTTCCTCACACACATTTTATTAGTAAATCAAATAAGCCGGTGATGATGTGGGTGGAGCTTACAGAAGACAAGCCCCACCCATTTTTGTTTAGAATCAAAGAGATTTTTGTGACATTCATGTAGGTATTTATTAGTAGTGTTGTTGTTCTAAACACCCCCCCCCCCATGTGGCGCCGCCCCCTGCTGCAGGAGCGGTGTATCACGAGGACTGCGATTGTCCCTTTGAGGACGCGGAGGCGTGGCTAAGCGTGCTGAAGTGTCCGAGTGCAGAGCCTCAGATCCAACAGGATTTCAGTGCGTTTCCCTCCATCGAGCTGCAGCGTGTGAGACAGGAAGTGCCCTCGCGCTTCTCTGACCGCGGCGTCATCCACTACGCCATCATCGACAACCAGCTGCACCGCCGCGCGCTCGGGAGGTACACCGACTTCAAGATGTTCTCGGACGAGATGCTGCTCTCACTCACGCGCAAAGTGAGGAGTTCACACACGTCTCACACCCTCACAAACAGACCGCCGTCCCGCGGCTCTTCTGATCGGCCGGCTGTCCGTCTCCTCACAGGTCCGTGTGCCTGACGTCGAGTTCTTCGTTAACGTTGGGGACTGGCCGTTAGAGACGCGCGGGGTTTCAGACGCTCCCGGGCCGGTTCCCATCGTCTCGTGGTGCGGGTCGAGGGAAACACGTGACATCATCCTGCCCACCTATGACATCACACATTCCACTTTAGAGACGATGAGGGGCGTGTCCAACGACCTGCTGTCTATACAGGGAAATACAGGTGTGTGTGTGTATGTGTGCGTGCGTGTGTGTTCATTCACTAATTCATGCATTTTATTTTTGAATTATTAAACAAACATTGTATATAATATTTATTTCTTGTGTTAACTTTAGATAATATTTAATTTAATACAATACATTTATTTGCGCATTGGTTCACATTCCTTTTGATTTTGGTAACATTTTATTAGTTTCACTTTTATGCGAAACATTTTGCGTTCATTTTAAAGGAACACATTATTATTATTATTGTTATGATTTCGGTTGGTTGTGTGTGAGAGGTGAGTGAGACTGTTGTGTCTCTGCAGGTCCAGTGTGGAGGAATAAAACGGAGCGAGCGTTTTTCCGAGGCAGAGACAGTCGCGAGGAGCGATTAAACCTCGTGTCCATGTCCAAGAGAAACCCCGAGCTGCTGGACGCCGGGATCACGGCTTTCTTCTTCTTCCGCGAACGAGAGAAAGATCTCGGCAAAGCACCTCTGGTCGGCTTCTTCGACTTCTTTAAGGTGAGAATCGAAAACAAACAAACAACCAACAAATATTTATATTTATCATATTTATAATAACACCACTAGAACATGAATTAGTGTAATAAATCAGAATGATTAAAAAAAGAGCCAGGCAGCAGAGTGGTCTAGTGGTTAGCAGTGTCGCCTCACAAGTCTCACTTCAGAGGGTTTGCACGTTCTTCCCGTGCCTGGTGGGTTTCCTCCTGGTTCTCCGGTTTCCTCCCACAGTCTAAACACATGTCTTCCCAAACTGCCCACAGTGTGTGTATGTGTGTTTGTTTCTGTGTGTGCTTTCAATGGATGGGCACCCTTTCCAGTGTATGTACCGCGCTTCGTGTCCTAAGTCTCCTGGGACAGGTTCTGCCCGCGACCCTGAATAAAATGGTTCTAGATGATGAACAGATGAATAAAATAAAACTGAGTACACACAGCATCCAGAGGACATCACACACACCTATTGTTAAACATGTTATTCAGTAACAAAGTGAAACTGGTTGTGTGTGTGTGTGTGTGTGTGTGTGTGTTTAGTATAAGTACCAGGTGAACGTGGATGGGACCGTCGCTGCGTACAGGTTCCCCTACCTGATGCTGGGGAACAGTGTGGTGATGAAGCAGGACTCCTCATATTACGAACACTTCTACGCACACCTCAGGCCCGGGCGCCATTACTTACAGCTCAAGAGAGATCTGTCTGATCTGATTGAGAAAATCCAATGGGCAAAGGTGAGAAGAGTGAGTGATTAGTGTGATGATACTGAGCGAGTGTGAGCTGGAGCACTAACATGGGCAGGAGGTGGGCAGGAGGTGGGCAGGAGGTGGGCAGGAGGTGCCCTCGCTTCATCAGTCACATCTGTGTGCATGCTGGGAAAACACCTGGCCACGCCCCCATGCTGTGGCTGCAGTGTAACTCTGTGTGTGTGTGTGTGTAATAGGAGAATGATGGTGAAGTAGAGGCCATAGCGAGGGCGGGGCAGGCGCTGGTCAGAGACCTGCTGCAGCCTCACAGACTCTACTGTTACTACTACATGGTGCTGAAGGTAACGCCCTCACCCCTCACTCTCACCCCTCACCCCTCACTCTCACCCCTCACTCTCACCCCTCACCCCTCACTCTCACCCCTCACTCCTCACCCCACACCCCCACTCCAGTTTGCTCCCAGGGCCGGGGGGACACAAGAGGAGTTCCGTGATCCCCTGCAGCTCTTGAATGATACGTTTTTTCAATCCAAATTTCGTAAGATTTATTTTAGCCTAAACAAACGTCCCCACGCCCCTGTACACAGGATAAAGCAGTGATGAGAGAATGATGTTACATGCTGTACTGCATATCTTTACTTTAATACAGCTCTTTGCTGTGTTTACACACTTAAAGTTCTTTAAAAATTGAGTAATTTCAATGTTTTTGTTTTTTTTAAAAGATCATATCTGTTATGTTTAATATTGTGCATTGTATCTTTATAGTGAACAATGTTTTTACTTTGCTGAAACTTTAACATGTGGTGCATTCAGTTACAAGGTTAATATTACAGAGTGAAGTTAATTAAGAAATAAAGTAAAGTAATAAGTACATTTCTTTTAATTTATCTGCCTTTTCTCAGATGCAAAAAAAAAAAAAAAAAAGGTATTTCAAATGACTTTAAGTATAAAAAAGACTAAGACACACTGTTATGCGCTAAAATGCCTCCCTGATACGGATTAGCGCATAACACACACATTAAAATAAATGATTATACAAAAACACTACCTTGTGCAACTCAACTTTCAGAACTAAAAGTTTTACAGCTCAGTATAACATATAAGTCTTTACTGACCATTTCTGTGGTTTTCTCTCGCTGCTTTCTTCTTCTCTCGTCTCACTGATATTTTTATCGTTCTTCTCCATTTTGCAGCCGCAACAGAACGCTCCATTAAATCAATACACAGCTAACTGTTTGTGTCTCCTTCCGCTTTGTGGGTGACGTAAGCGCTTCTTCTTCATTGGTGTTTACCGGCGGCTTGCATCCGGAAGCGCGCTGTGTCACGCCAAACAAATAACTGCGCAAAAACATAACGCAAGCTTTTTAAATTAATTCAGCGAAGATCACCTTTACAATTAAGAATCTTAACCTGAAATCACAATCCCATGACATTAACTCGTTCACACACATTTTTTTGTATTTGTAAAACCTATTTTCAGTAAACCCCCCTTCTTCCCATCCACCCCCAGCCTACCTGCATGACCCTAAGACCTCCTGGAAGCAGCAGTGTCCACAGCGCCCCCTGGCCCTCAGCTTTTACATCACTGGAGGATTCTGATTGTTGCAGGATTTCTGACTAGTTTCACTGAAAAGGAAGAGAGAGAGAGAGAGAGAGAGAGACTGTTTTTTCTTTGTCCCACAGAATATTAGCAATATTAGAAAATTTAACCAACAAAGCCTTTGCTCTTAATGTTTTTTTTTTTTTTTCATTAGCTGTAAACTGATTGGCTCATTTCACCGTTGGCTGAGTGTGTGTGCAATGAGCTGTGTTCTTTTAGCACATTAATACACAACACAGTCTGTTAGGGTCAATGAAAAGAGAAAAGAGGTTTGTCCCTCGTGAAGATGAAAACAGCTGATGTTTTTACTCCTCTAATAACACATAATGCTAATGCTAAAGCAGAGTATAAACAATAGTAATAATAGTAATAAACAATCACATCCATTATACAGTAATAAACAGCTGTGATTACCTTCAGTCACTAATGAACACACTTCAACAGTACACTATACTGAAGTGATAGTAACTACACAGTAATAAACACACCTGATGTCTCTACCCTCTCTACATGACGTCTGTGTTTCTCAGTCGTACGCAGATCGACAGGTGGGAGACCCTGCTGTTCATCCTGACATGGAGAGAGTGAGACAGCCGTCTGACCCCAGCGCAGCGTGCGACTGTCGCAGGGGGACACGGGGACGACCGGGTGACGAGCTCTGACGGAGGAACCTGATTACCTCTCAGGCCTGGGGTTCCTGCAGAGAGCCCTCACACACCTGACACACACACACACACTTGCCTTTACATCTCGTTCAGTGTGGGTGTGTTCCAAACCTCAAATCATGTCCACTACACAGGCAACAGAAGCACCTGCTCATGGAGCTTATGGCTGGCGTATACACACACACACACACACACACACTCGGCTGTGTCTCTTTTAGCAATGAAGGGCTCATACAGTGCTGTGTGTGCGTGCTGAGGATACGGGGAGGGCAATATGGGTTAAATAATGTCTTAATTTAATGTGAATAACACACACACACACACACACACACACACACACACATTGTATTGTGTGTATAATGACCTTTTAGTCTCTCTCTCTAAAAAAAAAAAAAAACAGCTTTTAAGCTAATTTTTTCTGTTCTGTACTGCAACATCAGCAAATTGTCTGTGTGTGTGTGTCTGTGTGCGTGTGTCTGTGTGTGTGTGTGTCTGTGTGCACATTTACTGTTCAGGTTGCACAACGGAGCCGCTGACATTTTTTCCGAGTTATTCCTCATGTTCGATCTCCAGAATAAATAAAATAACTTTAATCTCATTTTTTAAAGAAAAAAAGCAAGCGATGTAAATAATTCTCAGACTCGTCTATAAGAGATGAGCGCTCCTTTTTATTAGATTAAATATAATTAAATATTTTTGTGAAATGTTGAGCATTCTGGATATAAATGTGAAAATGTAAGAAATGTTTACGTTTATAGCTTTATTAACGAATCCCTTTTCTTCACCTGCATTAATCTGTTCATCCTCGTCCCCGTGTGTCTGAGCGAGTGGATTCGATCTGATGATAAAAGATCGTCGGTTCTAAGAGAGGAGCTGAAGGGACGGTCTGTGAGATGCAGATGTTTGTGTACTGTATTGTGGTGGTGTGTGTTACGCTGCGACGGGGAAACTCAAACTAAAACCACGAGGGTGATATTTATAGACTGTTAAGCTGATTTTTGGGACATTGTGATAACACTAATGTTTGTTGTCTGGTTTTGTGGAAAGTATTTTTTTACAGGATTTGTGTATTAAAATCTATTAAAAGTATCTAATAAACACCGAAATGCTGAGTGTGTTGTTGAGTGTTTAAGTGTCGCGTCTCATTAGAAGCATTAATGTTTGTTCTGCTGATATTTTAATATCTTGATGATATTTTGATACCAGGAGGTGGCAGTATTGCACCAAACACTGAGAAACACAGAAGAAGAAGAAGAAGAAGCAATACTCTCACATGAATAAACGCTGTTTAGATTAGCTGTGGAAGCCTTTGAAATATTTTAAAGAAATGTAATGATTTTTTAAACTGATTGATATTAGTAGGTTTAATTTAATCACTCACTCAACACCGCTATACTAATGAGTCTATACTGCTTTATCGTGTGTCCAGGGTCACGGGGGCGGAGCCTATCCTAGGAGACTTAGGACACCAGGTGGGGTACACCCTGAACCAGGTGCAAATCCATCACAGGGCGCGCGCACACACACACTACAGACAATTTGGGAGCACCAATCAGCCTAATCTGCATGTCTTTGGACTGTGGGAGAAAACCGGAGAACCCAGAGGAAACCCACCAGGCACGGGGGGAACATGCAAACTCCATGTTCCATTCAATTATTTTTTAAAAGGATGAATTGATTCTGAATTGAAACCTGAGTAACAAAAGCCTGATTAAGTGCCATAGTTAATTAAATCACATTACCGACTCCGTAAAGAAGGAAACCCTCCACCCAGGATGCTGATTTGACTCCGTCTAACTTTCTCCCTCTTTCTCTTACTTTCTACATTTGTTCCCTTTTTCTCCCCTTATTATAGATTCTGCCGAACTCGAGCATTTCCTCACGTCCAGCCCTCGTGTCGTGCGTGTTAGGAAACACAGCCGATGTGTGTTTTATACACACTGTCATGTGACCACGCCCCTCATCAGGACTTGACTTCACTCCGGCTGTTTCAGACAAACGGCTCGTCGTCTCGTCTGACGTCTGTCTCTGAGCTTTGTGAAGGAGCGAGACGGAGAGACGGACCTGCAGTGCTTCTGTCTGATTAAATCTGATTAAAGCTGATTGGATGGATGGCGGAGGGAAGCAGGTCGGCTGATGAGGATGAGACCGAGCAGCCTTCCTCTGCCGTGGAGCAGCGAGGATGATGTGATCAATAGTCAATAGTCTCTCAGTCTACAGAGTTACACATCATCTATAAATATGTGTAGATATGCAAATTAGGAAACGCCCCACGACTTCCTGCAATCCAGAGCAGCCTCATCCGTCTCACGTGCTCTTTTCACTCGTTTATTCAACATTAGCCTAACTCTGTGTTACCATGACAACCACAATGGATCATGGCCGACATTAGCTGAGTTAGCTAGCTATACAGATCTCAATACAGAGATTTGGTGGGGAGGTGCCGTGATATTTTCTAAACATGGTAACAAATGCTCGGTGGTATGTGATGATGCACGCTCGGGCACGAGAGCCGAGTTGGATTGAGTTCTCGTGAATTATTTTCCATTAAATCATCAGAAATACTGTAACATCGCAGGGTCGGGTTTAGACTCTGATTCCTGATCACTAATAAAATCTGTGCTTTTCCTTCTCTTTCCCATGCTTTATAAACCCGTAACGTGATGGATTTGATGACTGAAATGACGTACAAAGAAAAGATCAGTCTTTAGATCAGTCTTTAGATCTGTATTTTCTGACCTTTACATTACATTTAATCATCGGCAGTGCTCATTCCCCTTTTATTTCTTTCCGCTCTCGTCTGTGAGCGTCCTGTAGGGGGCGTTGTTGCTTCACGCATCCTGTTTCTTTTCTGTGCGCTTTAAATCTTAAAGCCCTCTGAGTTTTTATATGATCGTTGTTCTCTCAGAAGCTGAAAGACTTTTTTGAAAAGGAATCTGAAAAGACGGCGATGAGCTCTTCGTGGAATTTTCTCCTTCAAAATAAGAAAGAGAGCGAGAAGCTGGAGGTAGAAAGAAGAGCCGAGGCCTTTCAGTCCTTTACATTATCACCGTGTTGGTTATAACAGCCTGAGTGGGGTAAAATTTCCCTTGCAGCATTATAGGGCAGGTCGTTCGTCAGGATTATATATTTAAGTCTATTTGCATTCTTAAGATCTAATCTTTAGGTTTAAGTTTGACATATTTTATGTATATTTATCTAAACGTTCCTCTTGTATTGTCGGAGATTTACAGGAAAAATGCAAAAATACATACAAACATTTACAGTCACTACAGTGGAATTCTCTACAGGAATATTTCGTATGTGTGTAAAATAAGCACACACACACACACACACAGGTTTTTTTTTTTTATTTAATCTGCTGCAGTCAGTGAAGCTGAACCTCACACATGCCTTGTTACACACAGCATATGGGATAAAGTGATATGGAGAGAGAGGAAGATGAAAAGGGACTGAGAGTAGAGAACGATAGATGTGGATGGATGGACGGATGAGAAGAGAAAAAGCACATGAAGCCTTTGGTATGTCTGGGTTTCTGTATTACTCATAAAAACAAGCTTTCATCCTCATTCTTCTCCAGAAGCTAATCGTTTTTTACTATTCAAGATGAGTTATAACTAGATGAGAGACATGGCTTATGGACATTTCACACACAGTGAAGAAAATCCTGTAAAATTATTTGTAAAGAAATGTTCAGAGTGTGCAGAATGTGTCCCACGCCCCGCTCCGCCCCCCAGCACCAAGACCTGCACCAACACCTCAGCTGTGACACATGGTGGTGGGAGCATTGTTCTCTGGAGCTGCTCAGTTCAGTGAAGATTGTAGAATAAAACCAAAGAATCAGTAATTACGTCACGCGCCTCAGGCTGTTCGTCTTGGGCCTTTCCCGTGTGCCACTTGTCGCCAAGAAGTGCTCAAACTCTTGATTTGTTGTTGTTTGCTCAACACCGTGACATCACATACCTTAAATCACCTATACACACTGTCTAGACATTAGCTCTGAGACATACTTACGAGCGGCCCTGGAGTCCAAAGTCACGCTGAAGCATCGAGAGCTGTCACAGTGTATCTCCCAGCAGTTACTCCACCTTCACCTCCACCACCTAACCCTAACCCTGACCTGCTCTGACTTCTCACCGGTTAATGTTCACCCAGATCCCTGAGAGTGCAGAAGCTCTGAACCTGCTGCTCATCTCCGTGATGAACCTCACCATGCGCACCATGTCTATTAGAGCTCAGTTCATCAGCTCTGGATTATTTTTATTTCTATAACAACAATGAGCAACTAAATCTGGATATATTTGGACTCTGTGAAGAGGCACAAACCTACACACTGCTACACTCCTTCTTTGACTAACTGATCTGCTCTCATTTATCTTTTTTCAGGGATTAAATTTTAGATTTTCAGTATGGTAGGATTGTTTATACTGAGGTTGGATGAACGTTTGCTTTTTAAAAATCCTGATTTGGGATCAAATTTGAATCTAAATTAACCAATTAACTGAACAGAATCTATCAAAAGATTGTGAGGCAGTTAAATTGTAGTGCATTTAAAATATTTCTTACAGAAAACAAGTCTATAATATCATAGTGCATGGTTAATAGTATTAAGTTGTTTGTGGTTTAATAGTCAGGTCAGTGATTAGAATTATTAATTAAGCAATAACGTGTGAATGGGATGTGTGTGGTGACGGGACGGTTCCACTTTACCATGAAGCACTTTGAATTATCAATGTGTATAAAATGTGCTACAAATAAACTTGCCTTGCCATGAAGACGTTCCTGTCCTCTGTTCTGATGCAGCTGTTCTCTGAGGACTCGTGACTTCAGTCACTTGATAGTTCAGGACAGGAGTTTCCTACAGTCTACCTGAGTCTCCAATAATGAACTGGACTCCATATGAACTTCTCCACATCTCCTGTTATACTGAACTTCCAGCCTCCTAACACACAGTATGAGTGCAGATCAATCCCTGCTATCTGTTATCACCCAGATGAGGATGAGTTCCCTGTTGAGTCTGGTTCCTCTCAAGGTTTCTTCCTATTACCATCTCAGGGAGTTTTTCCTTCAGCACCGTCACCCTCGGCTTGTCCATCAGGGACGATCTGATATAATTAAAATGATCTTTGGAACTTATTTTCATTTTTTTTTTTTTATTCTGTAAAGCTGCTTTGCAACATTGACCGTTGTTATAAGCTCTATATAAATATAACTAAATTGAATGCTTCTTGGCGCTTCAGATCTTCAGGGAGTAAAAAAATAAATCCTGATGTCTGATACGTCCGATCTCCAGCAGGCTGAGTCCCAGCTCCGGGAACATGTCACTGTCTGCTTGGTACTGGAGCAGAATTGTCTTGTCCCAGTTTCGTCGTTGTGTTTACGCAGCATGTTGCTGAGGTCCATGTGGAGACAGTCTGTTGGACACTGATGCAATCCGCAGTAATGTCGCTCTGTCAGAATCTCTGAAGGAAAGTTGCAGTAAAAGTCCTCCGCGTTTTGCTCCTGTTGAGCGACGACATCTTCCTGAGCCCTGACGGTTCTGCTACGAGCATCAGCTCCTGTCTGGTCTGTCTCAGTTTCCTGAGCTAAAAAAGTTCAATAGTTAATTATTGCATACTTCTACAGTATAGAGCATTTATTAATTTATTTAAACCTGAGCAACAGACACGGTGTGAGACGGCGGCGCTGAGTACCAAAAAGGAACACTGCTGGGTTTTTGTGGCTTTTTGTTTCTTTGTTTGTTTGTTTTTGTAAGTTGAAACTTTCTGATGGTTTAAAGATCATGAGTTGTGATGCGATGTTGAAGTTTATTCCTAGCAGAGCTCAGAGCTCAGAGGAATCGATGCTAAGTGGATTGTTTTTTTTTATAATTCTGCTCATACAGACATCCCTTAATAATTTACCAGCACACAGTGAATGACTTGGCCGTCTGAAGGATACACGCTAGCAAAAGCTTTAGTGATTATTCATCAGCCCAGACGCCCCATGTTTCATTTTAAACACAAATGTAAAGTTCAATAGTCATGTACTGTTGTTAATGTTTATTAGCAGAGGAGAACATATAGTTTAACAAGTTAGCCGGAAGGGAGGAGCCTGAGGCAGTTACAAGAAAATAGATTAAGACCACATGATTAAGACCACGTGTCATGTGTTATGAACTCATCCAACGCTTCAGCCAATCAGGAACCAGGTTTCAGACAACCATTACAGATTGGACTCTCATTTAACCCTTTTTTTTTTTTATATTTAATAATAAATTATTAAATTAAGTAATTCTCATGCAATAAAAGAAATTAAAAGGTGCTCATTTGCATATTGAATCTGATTGGTTCTCACACATTATGACACAATATGAAAGTCTTTCCCGTAACGTGATCACTGAGACTAATTTTCCACATTTATTTCTAAATAAAATCAGGGAGACTCGTTCCCCCCACACGGCTCGTTTCCCCCAGAAGGCGGTGTAAAGGTTTGTCCTTGAGAGTTTGAACATCACAAAGCTCCATTGATCTGTTGAGGTTTTTCCGATGACGCACGGCGAGCCGTGGTTCCGTTCTGATGGATTGCTGTCACCACTGAAGATCAGAGAGAATTACCGCTGAGGATGAACCATCTGAGAGCTGCGCGGTCAGCAGCGTCAGCATCATCAGCATCGTCAGCCTGTTTAACTTCCCGTATGAAACTTTAAATCCAGCTGAGGACGGCAGTGAGGGACCAACACAACATATCTTTGCTGCTGGTGCGAAAAAGTTCAGGCCATGACATGACACGATGCTCATTCCGAGTCTGAAATGAGTTTTTTTTAATACTCTGGTCAGGCTTTAACTGCTGACTCACTTCAGGAAATCAATGAGCTGTTTACGCTCGTACAACATCCTGAATGGAGATAATTAAACCACTGAATGAATGAATAGTTTTTGCCCTGAAGTGTAACTCAGTCTGAGTTTCATCAGCGACGCAAATGCCTTTCTACAAATTCTCCGTTTATGGAAATTAATGGAGTGTTGATAGAAATATAAAGGAGCAATTAAATACGTTATTAGTTTTTGGTAACAAGGTGAAATTAATATGATGGAGAAGTATCGTCTTCTCAAATTTAAACTAGAACAGATTTTGCTGCCTAATATAATAATTAATCTGTCATCAAAGTTCCAGTTTGACCAGGCAGGCATTCTTCACCCCTCTTTGTTTTATTTTTGCCAGAAAGTAGTTTTTGGGCTTTTTTTTATCCGGGCAGTGGGGGCTCAGTGTGTTTAAGGCTCTGAGTTACTGATCAGAAGGTCGGCGGTTCGAGCCCCAGCTCCGCCAGGTTGCCGCTGTCGGGCCCTTGAGCGAGGCCCTTAACCCTGTCTGCTCCAGGGGCGCCGTAACAAATGTCTGACCCTGCACTCTGACCCCTGTCTACTAACAAGAAGCTGGGACATGTGAAGAATAAAGAATTTCCCCGTGCAGTGATGTATGTGTGATGAATAAAGGCTGAACTTAACTTTAGTTGTTGATGTCTGTTTTAGACTCATTTCTTTTGTATATTTGAAATGCACGAGTCCCTGCGTAGAGACCAGGACGTGGTTTTCCTAGTCGAGTTGCGTCAGGGCTTGAACCCTTTAAGGGTTCTGAGGGCAGCAGGTACTTGAGAACGTAACAATATGAGACAAGTTTCTCCATCTAATTCCAGTTAGTTTAAGTGTTAAGACAGTGTTGAGGTGTAGAGTAGCGATGGGTCGTTCATGAATGATTTGTTGTTTTTTTACTCAGATGATCGAGTATCTCAGAGAGTGATTCGTTCATTTTCTTCATGCGCAAATCATCAAAAAACCTTCGTCCGTTACACAGGAAACAGAATTGAGCGATTCTTTCTCAATGAATCTTCTACTCCAAGTCATTCGTTCTTTTGTCACGTGACCCCCATAGACGCCATGCAGAAGAACGAAATAAACTAAATGACTAATAATAAACATTAATTTTAATGAACGCGATTTAAAAAACCGAGTCACTAACATGATTTAAACTTCCCATCACTACTGTAGAGGTCTAGTACTGGAGTAACTGGAGACATGATGTGTCGGACACTCTTTCCCACCTGAGGCTAATGGAGCAGAGGGGGTGGAGCCTACAGGAGTATAAAGTTGTAGAACTCGGTGTCTGATCAGAAGAAGCGTGATCTGATCTGTCATCTCTGTGTTTGGTTCAACACTTTAAGTTTAGTCTTCAGTTTAAGACAAGAGCATTATAAATATCCTGGGATTAAATCTTCAGCTAGTGTTCCGTCTCAGAAGATCCTCTTTCAGTCTCGAAGGGACCGTGGAAATAAATCCACATCTCTGCAGTCACTTTTTAGGACTAAAATAATCACTTTGTGCAACATGAGCTGAGCTTCATGTGGCGTTTTCTCCCACAGAGGAGGAAAGAGAAGCTCATGAAGCTGAGAACGGGCATACGCTGTCTCAGACCCTCGCCGTGTCCCCGTGTGATCTCATTAATTACTCGGCCTCATGTGGTCTCGTTGCTCGGCTGGAGCTGCGCCGCCTCCGCGTCCCGTCGCTTGTTTTTCCAAGCTGTCCTCGCTTTACACTGCGGATAATATTCCACACGTCCGTGTTCTTTAGTTGCTCCAGCCCACGTT